>NW_020840727.1:611-2743 GCF_003676395.1 Aethalodelphis obliquidens | reverse complement strand
GTACGTGTGAGGGTATGGTTTAGTGTTAGCGTATGGGTTAGGATTAGGTGACGGGTGAGGGGAAGGCTCCGGGGAAGGGTTAGGGTTAGGGTTCCGGCTAGGGTTAGAGTTAGGGTTAGAGTACGGTTTAGGGTCCAGGGGAGGGTACGACAATGATTTAGGGGGAGCGTACATGTGAGGGCACGGGTTAGTGTTAGAGTACGGGTTAGGATTAGGGGACGGGTGTGGGGAAGTCTTCGGGGAAGTGTTAGGTTTAGGGTGCGGGCTAGGGTTAAGGTTAGGGGACGGGGACGTTTAGGGTCCTGGTGAGTGTACGACAACGGTTTAGGGGGAGCGTACGTGTAGGGCACGGGTTAGTGTTAGCGTAAGGATTAGGATTAGGGGACGGATGAGGGGAAGGCTTTGGGGAAGGGTTAGGTTTAGGTTTCGGGCTAGGGTTAGGGTTAGGGGACGGGGACGGTTTAGGGTCCAGGTGATGTTACGACAACGCTTTAGGTGAGCGTACGTATGAGGGCACGGGTTTGTGTTAGCGTACGGGTTAGGATTAGGGGACGGGTGAGGGTCAGGCTTCGGGGCAGGGTTAGGGTTAGGGTTCGGGCTAGGGTTAGGGTTAGGGGACGGGGACGGTTTAGGGTCCAGATGAAGGTAAGACAACGGTTTAGGGGGAGCGTACGTGTGAGGGCACGGGTTAGTGTTAGCGTACGGGTTAGGATGAGGGGATGTGTGAGGGGAAGGGTTCAGTGAAGTATTAGGGTTAGGGTTCAGGCTAGGGTTAGGGATAGGGGACGGGGACGGTTTAGGGTCCAAGTGAGGGTACGACAACGGTTTAGGGGGAACGTACGTGTGAGGGCATGGGTTAGTGTTAGCCTACGTGTTAGGATTAGGGGACGTGTGAGGGGAAGGCTTCGGGGAAGGGTTAGGGTTAGGTTTCGGTCAAGGGTTAGGGTTAAGGGACGGGGACGGTTTAGGGTCCAGGTGAGGGTACCACAACGGTTTAGGGGGATCGTAGGTGTGAGGGCATGGTTTAGTGTTAGAGTATGTGTTAGGATTAGGGGACGGGTGAGGGGAAGGCTCCGGGTAATGGTTAGTGTTAGGGTTCGGGCTAGGGTTAGGGTTAGGGTTTGAGTACGGTTTAGGGTCCAGGTGAGAGTACGACAACGGTTCAGGGGGAGCGTACGTGTGAGGGCATGCGTTAGTGTTAGCGTACGGCTTATGAATAGGGGACGGGTGAGGGGAAGGCTTCGGGGAAGGGTTAGGTTTAGGTTTCGTGCTAGTGTTAGGGTTAGGGGACGGGGACGGTTAGGGTCCAGGTGAGGTTACGTCAACGGTTTAGGTGAGCGTACGTATGAGGGCACGGGTTTGTGTTGGTGTACGGGTTAGGATTAGGGGACGTGTGAGGGGAAGTCTATGGGGAAGGGTTAGGGTTAGGGTTCGGGCTAGGGTTAGGGTTAGGGGACGGGGACGGTTTAGGGTGCAGGTGAGGGTATGACAACGGTTTAGGTGGAGCGTACGTGTGAGGGCACGGGTTAGTGTTACCATACGGGTTAGGATTAGGGGACGGGTGAGGGGAAGGCTTCGGAGAAGGGTTAGGGTTAGGGTCGGTCTAGGGTTAGGGGTAGGGGACGGGGACGTTTTATGTTCCACATGAGGGTACGACAACGGTTTAGGGGGAGTGTACGTGTGAGGGCACAGTTTAGTTTTAGCGTACGGTTTAGGATTAAGTGACGGGTGAGGGGAAGGTTCCGGGGAAGTGTTAGGGTTAGGGTTCGGGCTAGGGTTAGGGTTAGGGTTTGAGTAGGGTTTAGGGTCCAGGTGCGGGTACGAAAACGATTAAGGGTGAGCGTACGAGTGAGGTCATGGGTTAGTGTTAGCCTATGGTTTAGGACTTGGGAATGGGTTAGGGTAAGGCTTCGGGGAAGGGTTAGGGTGGATCATACTCTGGGTTTCACATGCATGTTTTAGCTGAAGGAAGAATCCCTTAAACCTGGAGAGTTGAGACCCGTGGAATGGGTACCATGCAATGTGACTTCAAAGGGTCTTCATTTGCTCACCGAACCTCTCCAATCCTATCACTGCTGCGTTTATGCCCCTGTACACACGCTTGATTCTCTTTCGGAGACATAGCAATCCAT
>NW_020840727.1:0-511 GCF_003676395.1 Aethalodelphis obliquidens | reverse complement strand
TTATGCAGCACCCCAACTCACCTTTCCCCTTAAGCAAGCATAAGTTGATTTTCTAAATTTGAGACCCTGTTCTGTTTTGTACTCCAGTTCCTGTGTAGCCAAGATTACATCCCGTGTATTAATGATATCTTCTGATGTTTCTTTTTCTGTGTGACTTATTTCAGTTAGAATCATCATACCTGAATCCACTCATTATGCTGCTACGGGCCTGATGCCATAGATTTCATGGCTGAGTGATATTGCATTGTACGTAAGTACCACAACTTCTTTATCCATTTTTCACTTTCTGCGATATTGAACTTGTACCGTAAACGAGGTTCTTGTAAACAGAGCCGTCCCAAACTTTGGAGTGGCTGTGTCTTTTTTATTTTAATTTCCCTAAGCTATAGGACCATAAGTGTAAGTGCCCTAGGCTCTGTTGCTTTGTTTTTTAGATGTTTCAGGAAACACCATACACTTCTCCCGAGTGGCTGTTGGCAATTTACATCCCGCCCATCAGCATAACAAGGCT
>NW_020840726.1:0-2744 GCF_003676395.1 Aethalodelphis obliquidens | reverse complement strand
CATCAAGGCTTTGCTTTACAGTTTAGCTCCTAATGACTCCAGATGGCCTCAATTTCAGACAATTCTGTACCACATATGTTCACAGTAGCTGTAATATAACATCTGAAAGAGTAATGTCTCTGTGCTATTGTGTGGTGATATTAGGTGGCAATTAACCTAGTGGATATGTTTTCATCTGGAATTCCAAAAAGAAAGATATTCTTCCTTGTGTAAGGATTTTCTATCCCTACTATACAAAAAACAATGATCCCAATACATAACAACTTTCCATAAAAGAAAGCATAAGTGTGCGTGTGTGCGTGTGTGTGTGTGTGCGTGTTTGTGTGTGTGTGTCGGGGAGAAGGGGAGAGAGAGAGAGAGAACATGATAGACGTATGAGGCCAAGCCATGAAGTAATTAACTAAACAGTTAAATTTCGCAAAACGTATTGGAAATAAGCAAGTCTTTCAGAAACAACTTTTTATGAAGAAAATAGATGTAAGTAGTTTACAAGGGAATAAATCCAAGATTTGAAGCAGGAAAAATGTATCTTAGAATCGGGTGCAGGAAGCGGTATTGGCGAGAGTTACTCAAAGGAGGATTCCCAAAAGACAGCAAAAATTTTTAAAAACACCAGACCGAAAATAATCAATGACCTATCTTCTTTAACAATTATTTCAATCTATTTGTACTTTTAAAGTCTGAGAAATCTTCTAAAATGTTTTGGATAACATGCATACCAGCTCAAACTGGAGCCGTTGTAAAATCAGTCACTAGTCTCTACTTGATCCCTAACATTCCCCAAATCATATCCCGTCTCCTTAATCAATGAGCTGTCTAATCATAATCGCCTTTTTAAACTTTCTTGATTGTCACATAACTCTAATATTTCTAATATCTCCATCAGATTATTTTGCCAATAAATAAGTAAATGCCATCTGGGAAGGAATGCATTAACAGTGTGCCTGTAACTTGTTTTCTGCTTCCTCTGAGGTCACCTGAGGCCTTTGGGGTTTCCTGAGCTGACCTCTTTGTGGATACAGTATTCTCATTTATACTCGAAAAGTAAAGAGGAGTTTTTAGGAGTTGTTCCATACTAAGTTCTTATCCAGAATGACCTTAGCAGGATATCCAGGGTATTTCTAGATTATTGACTGAAAATAAACTAGAATTTATGGACATAGGATATATCTGATTGGAAAATGGCAGTCAACTAATGTTGGATCTCTGGTGCGTGATTAGAAAAACCTGAAAGACCCCAAACCTCAATGACTTCCCTGTTGCAACCTGTGTTGCTATAGTTGATGCTTGTCATAAACCCCAAGTCTGTCCTGGTGTTAAAAAAGAGACTTTGTGAAGCTTCATTTGAACAATTCATGAGCTCCCAGAGACTGAAGCTGGGTTTGCTGCTCTTTCTTGCTTGTAGTTTTGCTCTTCAGAAGTCCTGTTTTATCCCCTTCTAGTCACTACCATCCTTCCAAGGAAACCACAGTCCCATAGATAGATTGGTTTCGCCCATTTTTGAACATTATACAACTAAAATAATATAGTTTGGATTTTTTTCTATCTGGATTCTTTTCTTAATATCATATTTCTAAAAGTCATCCATGTTGTATACAGTTTAGTTTGTTTATTCTCATTGCTGTATGAACATACCAGAATTTTTTTAGTTACCTGCTTAAATGGTTCTTTGGATTTTTCCTGCCTTTGGCTGTTATCAATTGTGTTATTATGAATATTCTTTTTTTTTTTTTTTTTGTGGTATGCGGGCCTCTCACTGTTGTGGCCTCTCCCCTTGCAGAGCACAGGCTCCGGACGCGCAGGCTCAGCGGCCATGGCTCACAGGCCCAGCCACTCCGCGGCGTGTGGGATCTTCCCAGACCAGGGCAGAACCCGTGTCCCCTGCATCGGCAGGTGGACTCTCAACCACTGCGCCACCAGGGGAGCCCATGAATATTCTTATACACGTTCTTTGGTGAACATATTTACACACTGCTATTGGGCATATATATTCGAATTTCTGGATTAAAGGGTATACATATATCTGGCTTTAATTCCTCCACTAGCTAAGCCCTCAAAGAGTGCTAATAACCTCGGTGTTGTAAATCAACCAAAATTTCCAAACCTCATCATTGCTGACCTCTCAGAAATTTCAGACACATGAGTTGTGACCATTACTCTTGCTTCATATCCTCTCTTCCTTAGAGAAAGTTTCTCTTTCTTAGAGAAACAGCTTCTTCTCTGACAAAACACTCTCTGAGGTTTGTACCTACTTCTTGGGCTGTTTCCTCTCTCACTCCCGCACACACCTTCATCTCCCTTCCAGTCATTAACTACTGTGCGTCTGCAAGGTTTAGCTCTAGACTGTGTCCTCTCTTTGTGTTATTCTCTCTCTCTCTGACATTTTACTCATGTCTACATGACTCCGTGTCATACCTCATCATCCTTCTCTAGTTTCTCACTCAATTTAACAAGTACGAGCCACCTTTCTGTCACATATACACAGAGATAAAAATAACAGAGTAATCAGCATTCTGGCCATAAGAACAGTAAAGTGAGAGAAATTGTCATTGTCGCCTAGTGTGACCCTCTGAATCCTCCAAACTCCAGGGGATTCATTTCAAACTCTCAGAGCCAATCTTCTGAATCTCCTCTAACTCGGCTTGAGGAAGATTGAGGAAGACACACCATCACAGCTTCACTTCTGTTTGCTCTAACTCTTCAGTGAATTATCAGTTTTCTCATATATCATTACTCTGCATGAT
>NW_020840725.1:0-2746 GCF_003676395.1 Aethalodelphis obliquidens | reverse complement strand
CACATCACCAAATGGATTGGAACCAGGCAGGAGTGTCCTCACATGAGTAGGGCCACATCATCTAAAGGTGAGGAACCCAGAACATGTGGCTTCAAACCATAGGACACCCATCACCAAGGGGCTGGGAGTGAGGCAGGCAGGAGGAGCCTCATAACAGAGGGCCCAAAAATAAGAAAGGTGAGGAATCCAGCATTTGGTACCTCCCAGCAGGCGGCCCAGAGCTCAGAGGCTAGGGGATCCAGGCCGGAGTGAACTAACACCAGACAGCCCACATCATGAAACTGTGAGCAACCCAGACATTGGGACCTCAGAGCAGAAGGCCCACATCCCCATGGTGATGGGAACATGACAGGAGTGTCCTGGCATCACTGGGCTCACATCAGAAAACGTGGGGTGCTCAGAAGTTAGGGCCTGACGCTAGAGGGCACTCATCACTGAGAGGAGGAGGCTCCCAGCAGGCTCCAGCTGCCACCAGAGGGCCAACGTCGCCAAGGCGATGTGTGCCAGCCCGGCAGGAGTGACCTCACAGCAGAGGGCCCACCTCACAGAAGGGTGAGGAACACAGCCAGGATCAGACTCTCACCAGAGGGCCCACATCACCAAGGGGATGGGAACCAGGCAGGAGTGTCCCCACACCAGTGGGACAACATCATCGAAAGGTGAGGATCCCAGCACATGTAGCCTCAAACCAGAGGAACCACATCACCAAGGGGTTCGGAATGAGGCTGGCAGGACCGACCTCACAACACAGGGTCCATAGAATATAAAAGTTGAGGAATCCAGCAGTTGGAATCTCCCAGCAAGTGGCCCAGAGCACCGAGGCTATGGGATCCAGGCCACAGTGAACTCACAGCAGAGGGCCCACATCATGAACCTGTGAGAAGCCCAGCCATTGGGACCTCAGAACAGAAGGCCCACATCCCCATTGGGATGGGAACCTGGCAGGAGTGGCTTCGCACCACTTAGCACATATCAGAAAATGTTAGGAGCCCGACAGTTAGGGCCTGACGCCAGGGGGCCCTCATAACTGAGGGGAGGAGACTCCCAGCAGGTTCCAACTGCCAACAGAGGGCCCACATCTACAAGGTGGCATGCGCCAGCCAGGCAGTAGTGACCTCACAGCAGAGGGCCTATCTCACAGAAGGGTGAGGAACCGAGGCAGGATGAGACTCTCACCAGAGGACCCACAACACCAAGGGGATGGGAACCAGTCAGGACTGTCCTCCCACCAGTGGGGCCACATCATCGAAAGGTGAGGAACCCAGCACATGTGGCCTCATATCAGAGGACATACATCACAAAGGGCATGTGAGTGAGGCAGGTAGGAGTAGCCTAAAAACAGAGGGCCCAAAGAATAAAAAAGGTGAGGAATCCAGCATTTGGAACCTCCCAGCAGGCGGCCGAGAGCACAGAAGCTATGGGATGCAGGCAGGAGTGAACTAACACCAGAGAGCCCACATCATGAAACTGTGAGCAACCCAGGCGTTGGGACCTCAGAGCAGAAAGCCCACATCCCCATGGGGATGGGAACCTGACAGGAGTGTCCTGGCAACACTGGGCTCACATCAGAAAACGTGGGGAGCCCAGCAGTTAGGGCCTGATGCTAGAGGGCCCTCATCACCGAGGGGAGGAGGCTCCCAGCAGGTTCCATGTGCCAACAGAGGGCCCACGTCGCCAAGGTGATGTGTGCAAGTCAGGCAGGATTGACCTCACAGCAGAGGGCCTACCTCACAGAAGGGTGAGGAACCCAGCCAGGATAAGACTGTCACCAGAAGGCCCACATCACCAAGGGGATGGGAACCAGGCAGGAGTGTCCTCACACCAGTGGGGCCACATCATTGAAAGTTGCGGAACCCAGCACATGTGGCCTCAAACCAGAAGACCCACATCACGAAGGGGTTGCGAGTGAGGCAGGCAGGAGGAGCATCACAACACAGGACCCATAGAATACAAAAGTTGAGGAATCGAGAAGTTGGAACCTCCCAGCAGGCGACCAAGAGCACAGAGGCTATGGGATCCAGGCCACAGTGAACTAACACCAGAGAGCCCACATCATGAAATTGTGATCAACCCAGCCGTTGGAACCTCAGAGCAGAAGGCCCACATCCCCATGGAGATGGGAACCTAAGAGGAGTGCCCGAGCATCACTGGGCTCACTAAGAAAAGTTGGGGAGCCCAGCAGTTAGGGCCTGACGTCAGAGGGCCCTCATCACAGAGGTGAGGAGGCTCCCAGCAGGGTCCAAGTGCCACCAGAGGGCTCATGTCAACAAGGCGAGGTGAGCAAGCCAGGCAAGAGTTACCTGATAGTAGAGGGCCCACCTCACAGATGGGTGAGGAACCCAGCCAGGATCAGACTCTCACCAGAGGGCCCACATCACAAAGGGGATGGGAACCAGTCAGGATTATCCTCACACCAGTGGGGCCTCATCATCTTAAGGTGAGGAACCCAGCACATGTGTCCTCAAACCAGAGGACCCACATCACCAAGGGCCTTGGAGTGAGGCAGGCAGGAGTAGCCTCACAACACAGGGCACATAATATAAAAAACGTGAGGATTCCAGCATTTAGACCTTCCAGCAGGCGGCCCAGAACACCGAGGCTATGGGATCCAGGCCACAGTGAACTCACAGCAGAGGGCCCACATCATAAAACTGTGAGCAACCCAGGCGTTGGGACCTCAGCACAGAAGGCCCACATCGCCATGGGAATGGGAACCTGGCTGGAGTGTCCTCGCACCACTGGGCGC
>NW_020840724.1:1169-2747 GCF_003676395.1 Aethalodelphis obliquidens | reverse complement strand
AGAAAGTGAAAAATGGATAAAGAACTTGTAGTACTTAGGTACAATGCAGTATCACTCAGCAATGAAATCTATGTCATCAGGCCCGTAGCAGCACAATGAGTGGATTCAGGTATGATGATTCTAACTGAAATAACTCACACAGAAAAAGAAACATCATAAGACATCACTAATACACGAAATGTAAACTTGGCTACACAGGAACTGAATTACAGAACAGAAGAGGGTCTCACATTTAGAAAACCAACTTATGCTTGCTTAAGGGGAAAGGTGACTTGGGGTGCTGCATAAAACCAGAGATTGAAATGAGCACAGGTAAAGTTCCTTAAGCCAAATATGGAATAGACAAGAGCTACTCCTTGCTCAACGAAATGGACTCAACACCCCATATTAAACGTCTAAGACTGTACCTGACTAGTAGGTATCTTAAAACCTATGGATTGCTATGTCTCCAAAAGAGAATCAAGCGTGTGTACAGGGGCATAAACCCAGCAGTGATAGGATTGGAGAGGTTCGGTGAGCAATTGAAGACCCTTTGAAGTCATATTGCATGGTACCCATTCCACGGGTCTCAACTCTCCAGGTTTAAGGTATTCTTCCTTCAGCTAAAACATGCATGTGGAACCTACAGTATGATCAACCATGTGAATGGGAGACGTGTTCAAATATGTCTCAGTTTTCCTCCCCTGGTACTCGGGTGCAACATTCCAGACGCTTTACTAACACTCTCCCGACTTGGAGAGTCAGTCCCTTTAACCTCCTGTTTGGCCCTGTTTGCAATTTCTGCGGAAGATGAACAGGAATAGCGAGAACCAATGAGAGACTAGCTGGAGGTGTCTGGACGGGCAAATTTAACTCTCATTTTCCATCAGGAAGAGGAATTAACCAAAGGCTCAGCGTGCCGTGATGGAACCAGATTAGGGCCTGAAGCCATCCTGCGGTGTTGCAGCCAGCTAACAAGAAAGCGAGTTGAAGAAAGGAGCTCAGGGGCACTGTAATTCACAAACCTGCAGAGTTATAAATGACAGCTATCGTCCAAAAATATACTGAAGTAAGGCTGTCAAGAGGACGTGAAAGCGGGGCAGAATTGCAGGAAAACCGATTTCACGAGGTAGACTGGAATTGCATTGAAAGCATAGGAAAAGAGGCAGAACGTCCACAATGATGCACTTGGCCAAAAAGGGCGTATGCGTTTTTTCCTGAATATATTCAGGAAAAAACGCATACGCCCTTTTTGACCAACCAAGCAAACTTGCAAAGGAAATCTGCACTACAATGAAGTCTCACTTCCCGCCAGTCAAAAGGGCAATCTGAAAAAAGTGTAAAATCCAGAAAGGCAGGACAGGCCATGGAGAACTGGGAGCCTTATTATGCTGATGGGCGGGATGTAAATTGCCAACAGCCACTGGGGAGAAACGTATGGTGTTTCCTGAAACATCTAAAAAACAAAGCAACAGAGCCTAGGGCACTTCCACTTATGGTCCTATAGCTTACGGAAATTAAAGTCAAAAAGACACACCCTCCCGAAAGTTTGAGATGCCTCTGTTTACAAGAACCTCGTTTACCGTACAAGTTCAACAT
>NW_020840724.1:470-1069 GCF_003676395.1 Aethalodelphis obliquidens | reverse complement strand
TTCCTGAAACATCTAAAAAACAAAGCAACAGAGCCTAGGGCACATCCACTTATGGTCCTATAGCTTAGGGAAATTAAAATCAAAAAGACACAGCCACCCCAAAGTTTGGGACGCCTCTGTTTACAAGAACCTCGTTTACCGTTCAAGTTCAATATCACAGAAAGTGAAAAATGGATAAAGAACATGTGGTACTTACGTACAATGCAGTATGACTCAACAATGATATGTATGTCATCAGGCCCGTAGCAGCACAATGAGTGGATTCAGGTACGATGATTCTAACTGAAATAAGTCACATAGAAACAGAAACATCATAAGATGTCAGTAATACACGGAATGTAAACTTGGCTACACAGGAACTGAATTACAGAACAGAACAGTGTCTCAAATTTAGAAAACCAACTAATGCTTGCTCAAGGGGAAAGGTGAGTTGGGGTGCTGCATAAAACCAGAGATTGAAATGAGCACAGATAAAGTTCCTTAAGCCAAATATGGAATAGACAAGAGCTACTCCTTGCTCAATGAAATGGACTCAACACCGCATCTTAAACGCCTAGAATGTACCTGACTAGTAAGTATCTTAAAACCTATGGATTGCT
>NW_020840724.1:0-370 GCF_003676395.1 Aethalodelphis obliquidens | reverse complement strand
AGGTATTCTTCCTTCAGCTGAAACATGCATGTGGAACCCAGAGTATGATCAACCATGTGATCGGGAGACGTGTTCAAATATGTCTCAATTTTCGTACCCTGGTACTCGGGTGCAATATTCCAGACGCTTTACTAACACTCTCCCCACCTGGAGAGTCAGTCTCTTCAACCTCCTGTTTGGCCCAGTTTGCAATTTCTGCGGAAGATGAACAGGAATAGCGAGAACCTATCAGAGACTAGCTGGAGGTGACTGGACGGGCAAATTTAACTCTCATTTCCAAAAAGGAAGAGGAATTAGCAAAATTCAGCGTGCCGTGCCGGAACCAGATTAGGGCCTGAAGCCATCCTGCAGTGTTGCGGCCAGGTCACAA
>NW_020840723.1:0-2747 GCF_003676395.1 Aethalodelphis obliquidens | reverse complement strand
TAACAGACCTATCTCCCAGTCCTGGATGCTGTTGGAGATCAAGGTGTGTGCACGCTGGCTTCTCCTGAGGCCTCTCTCCTTGGTGCTTAGACAGCCATCTTCTCCCCAGGTCCTCACATGGTCTCCCCCTGTGCCTATCTGTGTCCTAATCTCTTCTTGTAGGACATCAATCCTATTGGATTAGGATCCACCCTAGTGACCTCATTTTTACCTTGATCACCTCTTTAAAAATCCCATCTCCAAATACAGCCACATCCTGGGGTCCTGGGTGTTAGGGATTCAGCATGTGAATTTGGGGGGACGTGACTGAGCCTATACCATCCTCCTTAGGAACCGAGTGTGCTTCGGTCCTTCCTTCCCTCAAGTCACACGAGGTGATGTAATGGCTCAAGGAGAGGCCACTCGTGCAGAGTTTGTGTCCCAGCTGGGGAACCCTTCTCTGCTGTCTCTGATCAGGCCGTGGCAGTGCCGGCCCAGTCCTGAGGTGAGCAGTTCTGGGGTTTCCTGCCGTGTCTCCCAGCCTGCTGAGGTGCACATTGTCAGGGAACTCAGGAGCCAGCAGCCTAGTGGGGATGCCGGGGACGCTCAGGGCATTGGCAGATGTCTCTTCCGGCAGATACCCTAGTGAAAGTGGGGAAACATTTGGGGGATTACAGGTGGGAGAGAGTCAGTCTCGTTTATGCTTCAGAAAGAGCACATTGGGGTGGGATGTGAGACGCACCGTGGGGCAGGGAGCTTTGTCAGGCCTGATGGAGGAACCAGGCAGCAGATCGGGCTTGGGCCAGGGCTGTGGGCGTAGAGGGGAATTAGTGTGGGAACTGGCCACAGACTGTTGTCGAAATCTCGGCTTATCTGTGCACCGAGGCTGAACAGAAATATGGAGACGGGTTTTGGAGGAAGAGAGAGATGGCTTTATTTTTCTGCCAGGCAGTAGGGAAGACACAGCTGGCAAGTGCCTCAAGAACTGCCCCCCCCCCCCCCCCCCCCCGCTCCTTGAGAATCAGGGAAGATTTTATATGTGGGGCTCTCGCAGTCCGGGGTATAGGATAAGGATCAAAGTAGTGACGGTCTTGCATTCCTCCTTTCCTTTGCATTATTTCAAAACAGTCACAGTCGGCATCAGGCCGCCCGGTAATTGGGGTCCAGTAGTCTGGTAATTGCGTCCGTTTGCCTCTGGCTTATCGGTGGTGACCTTGTTTCTGAAATGCAAAAACTATAGGGGGTGATTTGTTATGAGGGGCGTGTAGAATGTAAGTGCTGGACATAATAAGGTTAGGGAATGAGAGGCAGGGGATGTAACTCACACAGAGTCAGGGGTGATGGGTGCCGAATGTAAATTACATAGTGTCAGGGAGTGAGGTTAGCTTTGTAAAGTACAAATGTCGTTTTTACAGATTAGTGACAAAGTAAAACAAGGAGTGATGAACTCTTTCAGGCCAGGTTATGTTTCTTCTCTAGCCTGTTCGCTGGTGCCTTTGTTTTCCTTGTTCTCAGGGCAGGGAAAACTTCATTTCTATTTTTGCTGCAACACGACTCTGGAGGAGCAGGTGACAGTCAGTGGGGCACAAGGAGAGTGGGAGCCTGGGAGACCCCAGTGTTACCGAACAAAACATGGGTCCGCTTGCCCGAGTGCAGTAAAGCCAGTCTACTGACACCGGGTGTGGTGAAGGAAGGTGCAGCCTTAATTGTACAAGTGCCAATACAAGGAGGCCAGGTGGCTTGTGCTCTAAAACCCCAAACTCCCTGAAGGATTTCGGCAAAGCAATTTTAAAGGCCAAGTTAAGGAGGGGTGTCGCAGGGTATGTGATCAGCTGGTGCACAATTCTCTGGTTGATGGTGAGGTAACAGGAGGTTAACATTATAAATTCTTAGGCACCAGAAGCTCAGGGGATAGGGGTAAGGGTAGGGTTAGGGTACAGGTTAGGGTTAGGGTACGGGTTAGGGTATGGCTACGGGTTAGGGTTAGGGTACGGGTTAGGGTTAGGGTACAGGTTAGGGTATGGGTTAGGGTTAGGGTATGCTTTAGGGTTAGGGTATTTATTAAACCTCTCCCACTCTCCAGATATCACTTAGCACGTAAAGGAATATAATTTGGGGTCCAGCCATGGAGAAGACTTTAGACACTAGGATAAGATAAAGAACACACACATTATAAATAAATCACATTAGGATTTTGTTTTTAACCTGTCCATTAAAACACTAGTGCTTAGGAAATCTAATGGAGGCAGAAGCAGTAAAGGATACTTTTATGGGAATAACATCACAGGTTTTCTGTAGAATACACAGATTTTGACTGGTGAGAAAGTCAAGGAGGAATGCTTTTGTTCTGAAGATATAAACCCTCTTCTAAAGTGAGCTGTTATTGGAAGTTAGAAATTTTTTGTTGCTGTTGTATTGCTTTGTGTTTTCATGAGTATTCTGCTTGCATCTCCCTTGTTAAACCTTTGATTTGGGGAAGAGTGCCATTACTGGAAATGAGTTTACAGAATTATTCTCAAAACAGAAGGAAATAGTTCTCACCTAAATATTAAGAAGTAATCTCTGTACTGGTGTACTAACAGAATTATGATTCAGGGATAATAATTCTATGAAATGTAATTAAACACACACAATATATTGTTTTCTTTCAAATTTCCATTGTTACTTTTAAAAAGTACAATTATAATTCAAGTTCTTTGTAACTAGTGAAATTTAAAAAGATTAAAGGGAAAGAGAATATTTTACCACTTGCCGTCCTTTCCCACTCC
>NW_020840722.1:0-2748 GCF_003676395.1 Aethalodelphis obliquidens | reverse complement strand
CCCAATGTAAGTTTTGAACCCTCCACTCCTCAGGGAGAAGCTCCAGGTTTTGAGTTCCCTCCTAGGTTTTGAATGGGTTGCTGCTCTAGAGGTGGGATTTATGGTGAGATTGTGTCCCACTCTTTCCTACCAACTCTGATGTGGTTTTCTTCTCATTTGCCTGATGTGTAGTCACCATTTAGCCAGTTTTTAGGGTTTTTTTTAAGAAAATATTGTTCCATATGTAGGTGTAGACTCAGATTCAGTGTGTCCATAAAAGGAGGTGAGCTCCTCACCACTAAACCAACATTATAAGGAATGTTAAAGGGGCTTCTTTAAGCTGAACATCTCCATCTTGAACCGGAACTCAAGATAAAACCTCAGAAAAACCTTAATGAAATGGAGATAAGTAATTTACCTAATAAAGTGTTCAAAGTAATGGTAATAAAGATGTCCACTGAACTGGGGAGAAGAATGGGTGAACACAGTGAGAACTTCAACAAAGAGACAGAAAATATAAGAAAGTACCAAATGGAAGTCACAGAGTTGAAGAATATTATAATTGAACTAAAAAATACACTAGAAAGGGTTCAACATCAGACTAGATGAAGCAGAAGAAAGGATCAATCAACTTGAAGACAAGGCAGTGGAACTGACCAAATCAAAGGAGCAGGAAGAAAAAAGAATGAAAACAAAGTGAAGATAGATTAAAGAACTTATGGGACAACATAAAACAAATTAACATTCACATTACAGGGGCTCTCAGAAGGAGAAGAGAGAGAGAAAGGAGCAGAAATTTTATTTGAGGAAATAATGGCTGAAAACTTCCCTAACCTGGAGAAGGAAACAGACATGCAGATCCAGGAAGCCCAGAGAGTTCTAAATAAGATGAACCCCAAAATACCCACAAAAAGCTACATTATAATTAAAATGTCAAAAGTAAAGGCAAGGAGAGAAGATTAAAAGCAACAAGAGAAAAACTTGTTATGTATAAGGAAGCCCCCATAAGGCTCTCAGAAGATCTTTAAGCACAAAATTTGCAGACCATAAGGAAGTGACACAATATAATTCAAAGTTCCAGAAGAAAAAAAAAAAAAAAACTTCCACCAAGAATACTCTACCCAGCAAATTTACCATTCATAATTGAAGGAGAAATAAGGAGTTTTCCAGACAAACAAAAGCTAAAGGAGTTCCTCACCACTAAACCAACATTATAAGGAATGTTAAAGGGGCTTCTTTAAGCTGAAAAAAAAAATAGTGCTAATTAGTAAATAAGAACACATATGAAAGAATAAGTCTTACTGGAAAAATAAATGTATAGTAAAGGTAGGGGACTAATTACTTATAAATTTAATGTGAAGGTTAAAAGAAGAAAGTAGTAAAAATAACTATGTTTACAATAATTAAACACAAGATGAAATATTTAAAATATCAAAAACATAAAATGTGCAGAGAGAGTAAAAATGTTGAGCAGAATGGGATCAAACTTAAGTTGTCATCAACTTAAAATAGGCTGTTATAGATATACATTTTTATACATAAGCCTTATGCTAACCACAAAGCAAAAACCTATAGTAAATACACAAAAGATAAAGAGAGAGGAATAGATAAGCATATCACTAAAGGCAGCTGTCAAACCACAAAGTAAGAGAGCAAGAAAAGAAGAAAGGATCAGAGAGGAACTACAAAAACAGCTAGAAAACAATTAATAAAATGGCGATAAGCACACACCTATCAATCTTTACTTTACATGTAAGTGGACCGAATTCTCTCATCAAAAGACATAAAGTGGCTGAATGGATTAAAAAATCGAGACCCATCTATCTGTTGCCTACAAGGCACACACTTTATTTTTTTTTTAAACATCTTTATTGGGGTATAATTGCTTTACAATGGTGTGTTAGTTTCTGCTTTATAACAAAGTGAATCAGTTATACATATACATATGTTCCCATATCTCTTCCCTCTTGCGTCTCCCTCCCTCCAACCCTCCCTATCCCACCCCTCCAGGCGTCACAAAGCACCGAGCTGATCTCCCTGTGCCATGCAGCTGCTTCCCACTAGCTATCTACCTTACGTTTGGTAGTGTATATATGTCCATGTCTCTCTCTCACTTTGTCACAGCTCACCCTTCCCCGTCCCCATATCCTCAAGTCTGTTCTCCAGTAGGTCTGTGTCTTTATTCCTGTCTTACCCCTAGGTTCTTCATGACATTTTTTTTCTTAAATTCCATATATATGTGTTAGCATACGGTATTTGTCTTTCTCTTTCTGACTTACTTCACTCTGTATGACAGACTCTAGGTCTATCCACCTCATTACAAATAGCTCAATTTCGTTTCTTTTTATCGCTGAGTAATATTCCATTGTATATATGTGCAACATCTTCTTTATCCATTCATCCGATGATGGGCACTTAGGTTGTTTCCATCTCCGAGCTATTGTAAATAGAGCTGCAATGAACATTTGGGTACATGACTCTTTTTGAATTATGGTTTCCTCAGGGTATATGCCCAGTAGTGGAATTGCTGGGTCATATGGTAGTTCTATTTGTAGTTTTTTAAGGAACCTCTATACTGTTCTCCATAGTGGCTGTACCAATTCACATTCCCACAAGCAGTGCAGGAGTGTTCCCTTTTCTCCACACCCTCTCCAGCATTTATTGTTTCTAGATGTTTTGATGATAGCCATTCTGACTGGTGTGAGATGATATCTCATTATAGTTTTGATTTGCATTTCCCTAATGATTAATGATGTTGAGCATTCTTTC
>NW_020840721.1:0-2748 GCF_003676395.1 Aethalodelphis obliquidens | reverse complement strand
AGAGAAATATTGTATTATATACCTTATATGTGAAATCTAAAAACAAACGAGACAAATGAACTTATTTACAAAATAGAAACAGACTCACAGACTTAGAGAGCAAACTTATGGTTACCAGGGGGGAAGGGTGGGGGGAAGGAATGGTTAGGGAATGTGGGATTGACATGTACACACTGCTGTATTTAAAATGGATAACCAACAAGGACCTACTGTATAGCACAGGAAAATCTGCTCAATATTATGTAACAACCTAAAAGGGAAAAGAATTTGAAAAAGAATAGATACATGTATATGTATAACTGGACCACTTTGCTGTACACCTGAAACTAACACAACATTGTTAATCAACTACACTCCAGGGAATTCCCTCATGGTCCAGTGGTTAGGGCTCTGCACTTTCACTGACTAGGGCCTGGGTTCGATCCCTTGTCAGGGAACTAAAATCCCACAAGCTGCACGGTGTGGCAACAAAACAAAACAAAACAAAACAACTATACTCCAACATAAAATGAAAAGTTAAAAAAATGTATTCACAAAGGAAAACTTTATCTTCTTGGAAAAAAGAGAACATTTGACTATAACAATGACATATGAAAAGTAAACTAGAATATAATATATCTTTTGAGTTGTATTAAATTTGATGTTTTCAGGCAAACAAGTACAAAATCCAGAGTTCCTTATTTTCTAATCTCGGTCAAATAAAAAGCTCAAGCTTTAAAATGTTATGATACCTCCTCTTTTGATGTCAGGGATGAAGATAAAAAGCTATCCCTCTAAAATTAGGGTTAGACTGTGCAGTCTTTCTTCTTTTTCTCATCAAGATATTATTCTTCTACACATAATTTCGATGAGGAAAACCAACCTGGATAAAGGAACATGACTTCTGTTTAAAATAATTATTTAGGAAATCAGAAATAGATGGTCAATAGCATGGTTGAATTAATAACACTCTGTTCAAAATAGAAATAAAATGTGTTCACACAGATAAATATAACTGTATTTTAAAATATCAATATTATAATTAAACATGTACTCTGTGTGCACACAGGCATATGTGCACTTTCATACACACACACACACACACACACACACACACACACACACAAGGACTGTTTATCCAAATTGTTAACATACTTTGCTGATTGCATTGTGGTAATAACTCTGTGAGAAAGCCAGTGTTATTATTCCTCATTAAATTGGACTATATCATCGGAAAGTAAAAAAGACAAAGCTGATCACATTGACAAATTTTACCTAATTTAAAACACTGATACACCAATATAAAAAGCCACTGTTTTTATGGTTAGCACATTTGTTAATCCATTATTTTAATCATTATAGGATTGACAGTTTCATTCTTCTGCAAGCCAGACACATTCGATTTTTGAATCAACCCTTCTAATAACTCAGATGTCTAAGATTAAACATTTAAAATAAGTTACAATGCAAATTTGACCAAGTGAAATGCATTTGGTGTGTTTCAGGATCGTAACAATTAAGAGATGATAGTTATTGTTCTAAAATAAAATTCTATGAATGTAATATTTAATGAGATTCAGAAATATTATAACACATTCACGTAAAATTTTACTCCATCATTAGTGAGAAGCATAGTAATTCAACTGTCTTAAAGCATGTACATAACATTTTATTGCAGAAAGGATCAGAAACATTTAAATTCTCACTGTGCATAGTAATGAAAGTTGTGTTTTACCTAACTAAAAATGTGAACTGCAAAATTGCAAGATTTCCTGTAGGAAAATATAATACCAGTTTCTTTGTGGAGTTTTTGATACATTGGTAAAGAGTATAATTGCAAACAATTATTTTGCTTGGACATTAAAAATAAAACAGTTTACCTAAATAGCAAATAATAGGAGTTTTGTCTTAATTAAATCACCTAGAAGTTCTGTCCTTGTAGTGTCTTTTTTTTTTTTTTTTTTTTTTGGTACGCGGGCCTCTCACTGTTGTGGCCTCTCCCGTTGCGGGTCACAGGCTCCGGACGCGCAGGCTCAGCGGCCATGGCTCACGGGCCTAGCCGCCCCGCGGCATGTGGGATCTTCCCGGACCGGGGCACGAGCTCGTGTCCCCTGCATTGGCAAGCGGACTCTCAACCACTGCACCACCAGGGAAGCCCTCCTTGTAGTGTCTTTTAAATAGAATGAATCTCAAAATAATTCCAATGAATAAAGATAATGTCTTATGACATTCAAGTGCACCATTTATAGTAAAATTCAGGTAATACGTTGGCAGCTGGTAGGAAGCTCCAAACACAGAAGTATTTCCACAGGGTTTGTTTAGATTTAGGTGGATTTCCAACAGTTACTGTGATTTTAATTCATCAGTCCTCTACAGTGGGATTTCTGAATATATAATCTGTAGAGCACTTTCATCAGAATCAGCAGGAGTGCTTATTTCAAATGTGAATTCCTAGGTCCCATCAGAGACCAAATGAATCAAAATCTAGGTGGCAGAGCATGCATTTGCATTTTAATGATTTGTCCAAGTGATCCTCATGCACATTAAGTTTGAGAACGCATGTGCATCCTTAAATCCAAGTAAAGAATATATGAAATATATATCAAGTAGTTCACAGAGTTGTTAGTCACAAATAAGACCAGGTGAGCAAATGCTGTAAAATAAAACAAATAGTTTATATAATCTGACAATTATAACCTATTTCACAAACTTTAAGTACAAGTGAGGAAGATTAAAAGGCTCAGAGTGTGCCAAGGTCACAGACCTCTT
>NW_020840720.1:0-2750 GCF_003676395.1 Aethalodelphis obliquidens | reverse complement strand
CCCAATGTAAGTTTTGAACCCTCCACTCCTCAGGGAGAAGCTCCAGGTTTTGAGTTCCCTCCTAGGTTTTGAATGGGTTGCTGCTCTAGAGGTGGGATTTATGGTGAGATTGTGTCCCACTCTTTCCTACCAACTCTGATGTGGTTTTCTTCTCATTTGCCTGATGTGTAGTCACCATTTAGCCAGTTTTTAGGGTTTTTTTTTAAGAAAATATTGTTCCATATGTAGGTGTAGACTCAGATTCAGTGTGTCCATAAAAGGAGGTGAGCTCCTCACCACTAAACCAACATTATAAGGAATGTTAAAGGGGCTTCTTTAAGCTGAACATCTCCATCTTGAACCGGAACTCAAGATAAAACCTCAGAAAAACCTTAATGAAATGGAGATAAGTAATTTACCTAATAAAGTGTTCAAAGTAATGGTAATAAAGATGTCCACTGAACTGGGGAGAAGAATGGGTGAACACAGTGAGAACTTCAACAAAGAGACAGAAAATATAAGAAAGTACCAAATGGAAGTCACAGAGTTGAAGAATATTATAATTGAACTAAAAAATACACTAGAAAGGGTTCAACATCAGACTAGATGAAGCAGAAGAAAGGATCAATCAACTTGAAGACAAGGCAGTGGAACTGACCAAATCAAAGGAGCAGGAAGAAAAAAGAATGAAAACAAAGTGAAGATAGATTAAAGAACTTATGGGACAACATAAAACAAATTAACATTCACATTACAGGGGCTCTCAGAAGGAGAAGAGAGAGAGAAAGGAGCAGAAATTTTATTTGAGGAAATAATGGCTGAAAACTTCCCTAACCTGGAGAAGGAAACAGACATGCAGATCCAGGAAGCCCAGAGAGTTCTAAATAAGATGAACCCCAAAATACCCACAAAAAGCTACATTATAATTAAAATGTCAAAAGTAAAGGCAAGGAGAGAAGATTAAAAGCAACAAGAGAAAAACTTGTTATGTATAAGGAAGCCCCCATAAGGCTCTCAGAAGATCTTTAAGCACAAAATTTGCAGACCATAAGGAAGTGACACAATATAATTCAAAGTTCCAGAAGAAAAAAAAAAAAAAAACTTCCACCAAGAATACTCTACCCAGCAAATTTACCATTCATAATTGAAGGAGAAATAAGGAGTTTTCCAGACAAACAAAAGCTAAAGGAGTTCCTCACCACTAAACCAACATTATAAGGAATGTTAAAGGGGCTTCTTTAAGCTGAAAAAAAAAATAGTGCTAATTAGTAAATAAGAACACATATGAAAGAATAAGTCTTACTGGAAAAATAAATATATAGTAAAGGTAGGGGACTAATTACTTATAAATTTAATGTGAAGGTTAAAAGAAGAAAGTAGTAAAAATAACTATGTTTACAATAATTAAACACAAGATGAAATATTTAAAATATCAAAAACAT
Organism: Aethalodelphis obliquidens; assembly: GCF_003676395.1. Taxonomy (NCBI): domain Eukaryota; kingdom Metazoa; phylum Chordata; class Mammalia; order Artiodactyla; family Delphinidae; genus Aethalodelphis; species Aethalodelphis obliquidens. The sequence goes on along the minus strand of NW_020840720.1, from coordinate 1,329 downwards.
AAAATGTGCAGAGAGAGTAAAAATGTTGAGCAGAATGGGATCAAACTTAAGTTGTCATCAACTTAAAATAGGCTGTTATAGATATACATTTTTATACATAAGCCTTATGCTAACCACAAAGCAAAAACCTATAGTAAATACACAAAAGATAAAGAGAGAGGAATAGATAAGCATATCACTAAAGGCAGCTGTCAAACCACAAAGTAAGAGAGCAAGAAAAGAAGAAAGGATCAGAGAGGAACTACAAAAACAGCTAGAAAACAATTAATAAAATGGCGATAAGCACACACCTATCAATCTTTACTTTACATGTAAGTGGACCGAATTCTCTCATCAAAAGACATAAAGTGGCTGAATGGATTAAAAAAATCGAGACCCATCTATCTGTTGCCTACAAGGCACACACTTTATTTTTTTTTTAAACATCTTTATTGGGGTATAATTGCTTTACAATGGTGTGTTAGTTTCTGCTTTATAACAAAGTGAATCAGTTATACATATACATATGTTCCCATATCTCTTCCCTCTTGCGTCTCCCTCCCTCCAACCCTCCCTATCCCACCCCTCCAGGCATCACAAAGCACCGAGCTGATCTCCCTGTGCCATGCGGCTGCTTCCCACTAGCTATCTACCTTACGTTTGGTAGTGTATATATGTCCATGTCTCTCTCTCACTTTGTCACAGCTCACCCTTCCCCGTCCCCATATCCTCAAGTCTGTTCTCCAGTAGGTCTGTGTCTTTATTCCTGTCTTACCCCTAGGTTCTTCATGACATTTTTTTTCTTAAATTCCATATATATGTGTTAGCATACGGTATTTGTCTTTCTCTTTCTGACTTACTTCACTCTGTATGACAGACTCTAGGTCTATCCACCTCATTACAAATAGCTCAATTTCGTTTCTTTTTATCGCTGAGTAATATTCCATTGTATATATGTGCAACATCTTCTTTATCCATTCATCCGATGATGGGCACTTAGGTTGTTTCCATCTCCGAGCTATTGTAAATAGAGCTGCAATGAACATTTGGGTACATGACTCTTTTTGAATTATGGTTTCCTCAGGGTATATGCCCAGTAGTGGAATTGCTGGGTCATATGGTAGTTCTATTTGTAGTTTTTTAAGGAACCTCTATACTGTTCTCCATAGTGGCTGTACCAATTCACATTCCCACAAGCAGTGCAGGAGTGTTCCCTTTTCTCCACACCCTCTCCAGCATTTATTGTTTCTAGATGTTTTGATGATAGCCATTCTGACTGGTGTGAGATGATATCTCATTATAGTTTTGATTTGCATTTCCCTAATGATTAATGATGTTGAGCATTCTTTC
>NW_020840719.1:0-2751 GCF_003676395.1 Aethalodelphis obliquidens | reverse complement strand
GATAAAAGCATTATGATACCATGCACATATGAAGTTTAAAGACATGCAAAATTACTAGGTTGTTTATAGATACATCTATTTGTAGTAAAAGGCATACATAGGAGTAATGCATACATATGTAGTATGCAGAAAGGTGTGTATGAGAACAATAAACTTATTTAAGACAGTGGTTAAATCTATAGAAAAAGACGGAGAATTCAGTTGGGGAGAGGTACACTGGGTTTCAATTTTATTTGTAAGCTTATGTTTCTTAAGACGGCTGATGGTTGCATGGGTGTCGCATTTTCAGACCTTTGTCGAGGTCTGAAATATGTCCTAATTTAAAGAAAATTAAAAGAGGAAATGGGCCTAGTATCTGGAACCTCTTTAAGGGAAAAATGTGAAGTGGTACTTGAGCAGAGCAGAGGATCAGAGAAGGGGAGGACCAGGGGTTTGAGGGTAGAAGGCCTTATTTCTACATTCAGTTAAGGCTGCTTGAGAGCTTGCTAGTTAGCATCAATACCGCTTTCTGTTTTCTATGCTAGTTCCTCGCGTATGGAGAGTAGATTAACATTATTTATTTATGCGTGTATCTCCCCAGCTCCCTAAAGTGTGAGCTTCTGACTTGTTCGGAACGTAAAGGCTTTTATTGATTTCTCTCTCCTAAAGCACTGTGTTTTCTTCTTCGTAGATGCTTGATAAAGGTCTGTTAAAGTGAAGTGAGTGTAAGGTATCCACAACCCTTTTCCCTGTCACTGGTGTTGACTTTTAAAAATGCGTTATCATGTAGTAACACAGAGTATTCCTCATGGCTAGAACAACAACAACAAAAGGCACAAGGCCTTTTGTCACCATTGTTTAATGAAAGAACAGTCCAAGTAGAAATTTATCCATGTAGGGTCCCTGGAAAGTCGTCAAATTGGTTTGGTTCCTTATGGTTCATGCCATGCCGGCAGGGAGTGTGTGTGTGTATTTCTGTGTTAATATAGTTAGCGTATTAACTATAGTTAATAGTGAATATTAAAGGCCTTTACCTGGGCTGAAGAATTTTCTGAGGCTCACTTTATTTATTTATTATTACTTTTTGGCCACGTCGTGTGGCATGCAGGGTATTAGATCCCCGAACACGGTTGGAACCCGTGTCCCCTGCATTGGGAGCAGAGTGTTAACCACTGGACTGCCAGGGAAGTCCCGGGAGGTTCACTTTAGACAAACGCATGCACACCTCTTTTTGAGATAAGCCTGTTTTGGTGCATGCTCGGAGTCCATGTCCCTGGCCCTTACCGAGCTCCAGTTACCTAGGGCCCTGAATTTACTCCCCAGGTGGCCCCATGTCCCAAGCCTCAAGAGACATGTGTGTTCCTCTTCACTGCGTCTGTGCTTCTGAGGGCTGAGTGGCACTGTCAGTGTTATACTCTCAGGGCTGAGAGGTATCTACGAGGTGAAGGCTGCGTATTCAGGTAACAGGACAAGTGGGCTACGTTATCCACATGGATGCACCTGAAGCCTCTCATGTTGAGGGAGGAAGCTCAGGCTTGCTGCTCTGAGGGTTTGCTGTAGCTCTAACATATCAGGCTTCTCTGAGTCTCTGACAGACGGTCCCTAAATCAATCAGGGACAAATCCTGCATTTCCTGATTCTCTGGGTGTTTGTGGGTTTTCCTGTATCCTCATGTATAAAATATGTTTTCAGTGAGTCCTTCTGCCTTGAAAACTTTGTGCTTCTTCTAGGAAAAGATCTGTCTTGTCCCTCTCTGCCTCGTCCAGGAAAGCTTAGGGTATTCTGATATTTTCCTTGGTTATGGCCCCATGTTCTGAAAGGATTTGATCCAAAAACTCTCCTTTTATTCCACTACCTGAGAGGTGACCATTGGGAGAAAAACAGAGGGGTAGGGTGGGTGCCGGAGTTGGAAACAGTGTTCTGTCCCAGTTAGGGATATGCTAATGACACTAAAGTTAGTGATGAAGAATCACTTTTACTCTAAGCCGCCTAGTTTCAGATGCTTATAACTCCAAGGAATACAAATGAGAACACGTTTACAAGTCTAACAGGGCAGGATTCCCAGACAATGGTGTTTTGTGCAATGTGGTATTATCCAGTCCCGTGAATCACATCATATAGTAGGATCGGCTTTGAGGCATAAAATGTACATTTCTTAGAAGTCTGAGCAATGAATTATGTGTGTTTATAGATAAGGAATTGATTTCATCCCCAAATCTATGAAGAAAATGAGTTTAAAACGTTTCGAAGAGGTACCTAAAAGTTGACTCTTCCCTCTCTCTCCCTGTCTTTCTCTTTCTCTCATCCAATTATTTACTCTGCTGCCTTTCTCTCCGTTTTCCTGCCTTATTTTAGACCTCATCACTTCCTGACAAATTATGAACTGTTTCATGTATACAGAAGATAATTCAGCATATATGTAAGGTATATCATAATAATATAGAAACCTGTGTACCCAGCACCAAGCTTGCGAACTAGAACACGGCTAATGCCTTGGAAGTCCACCTGTGCCCTTCCAGATTCCTCCCCTCATTCCTTCCCAGAGGTAACCACGATCCTGAACTTTGTTAATAATTCACATTTTTATACATTCACTGCAGAGGAATGTTCCTTTAAATAATGTTATTTCTTGTCCATTTTGGACTTTATGTAGATCTAATTATACTAGATGTATTACTTGTCTTGCTCTTTCTCTACCCCCCCCCCAATTTTGTGTTTGTGATCTTTATCCATGTTGATGTGTGCAACTGTAGTAATCACTTTTCATTGCTG
>NW_020840718.1:0-2753 GCF_003676395.1 Aethalodelphis obliquidens | reverse complement strand
TTCTGGCTTGACTAGGAACACTACTTCACAAAGAAAGGATGAAACCAAAAGGTTTACCAAACTCAGACCTAGAAGTGGGGAGAATGGTGGGAAGGCTGCAAATAGTCAATCATTTAATACTGAATGGAGAATTAAGGACTCTAGAACTAATCTTTGGAGAAAAGTAAGAACAGAAAAGATAAGATTTGGAACACTCATTATTCCTGTTTTCATATAACAGGGTTTCTTGTCATCCACTATTCATTATCTACATCCTAATTTTAAGGTGTCTATAGATTCCAGCCCTTCTAAGTCAGCAAACTGCTCATCCTGTTTCAGCAAATTACTCACTGATGGATTCATAACATAAACATAATACCGTATAATAGAAATAAAATTCAAATCAACTTTAAAGTGAAATTCTGAATTTTAAGGATATAATATCATGAAGCCATTGTAAATAATACCAGAGATCTGCTGGGTTACACATACAAAGCCATTGATAAATGAGGATGTGTAGTTAACGATTTAAAAAAGAGATACAATAGAAGTAAAAGATAAACAATTGAGTATCAAATAATTAAGAGAAGGCCTTGGAAAACTCTTGAATTTTTACCAGAATTAGCCTGTCTGTTTGAGCTGCTAACATTGAACATGCAGTGAAGGACAGTTTACTGTCCCATAAATCAGTTTTGCTGAAATAATCACTCAAAACAAAATGTAATTCTTTTTTTTTAATTGTAGCACTTGTGCTTAATTAAAATTTAACCTAAATTTTACTGGCTATAAGAGAAAATATACTGGATTCGTATATGTAATAACATATTTTGACATAAATTTCAAATGAAAATTATTTTCAAATGTATTTTCAATTACTCTTCAGTCACTATTTACAGATGATTTTAAGTATATGGATTTTTTTTTTATGTACAAATCATTCTTGAAAAATAAGGATTCTTTTACTTGAGTAGGACTTATCTTAATCCAGAGATCAGATCTAGGTCCAAGAGACAAAATTTTAAACCTTAAAATTTTCTAATAGTAAAAGGCACTTAAAAAGTTAAAACCTCCTAACAGACCAGCATTCTGACTATAGAAGCAGCTGATTTATGGGTAGTGAGCACTTTGTTATCAAAATTCTCATCCACAGCTGAGTGAGCCTATAGCATGGATACATGGTAGATTTCTGTACCAGAAATTGGATGAGCTTGTGTGTGGATCTCCTTCCAAATGCTAAGATTTCAAGGGCTTAACTGAGACCAGAACAGCATTTTCCAAAGTTGCTAGAAACAGAGTCCTTTAAAATGTTCCACTGACAAAGGGTTGTAGAGCCAAATAAAGTTTAAAAACACTTCAGACCAAACACTACTTAACAGTGAAATTCACAGAGCACATTATAGCTCATTCCACATCTCAAAAGTCCTCCAGTCACGAAACATGTTTAAATTTACTGAACCCAGGATTTCTCAAGTTTATTTTACAACAAAATCCTTTTTCTTACTTTTTTTTTCTTTTTTGTTGACTTCACGTTCACTAATGTCCCATGGGAGCATAGGTGCTATTCAAAACATTTAACAAACTTCAAGTGAAGGCACTAAACAATCAGACGTCTGTCTGACTAATTAGACTGACCGTAAAACTAGTGGTCTTTGGATCACTATTTAGAGGAAAAATCTGGTTTAAAACTGAGATCTTAATTGATAATCTAATACCATCAATCTGCAAAGTTGCCTTAATTAGTAGGGTTTTTTTTTCTTTTTTTTTGGTTATAGCTGCTGGACTTAAAATGTAGCTGATATAATGTAAATCATTTCAAAAAGGTCAAACGTATGATGTCACATGTTCTCTAGCATCAAATCCATTTCACTAAGTCTAAAATAATCTCTTTCAAGAGACGCAATATCTTTTTAACCCGGGAAGGTTCGGTTCTAACCTTAAAATAACTTAAAGACACTTTTCAAAACTAAACTAAAAATTGAAAAAATAAATAATAAGTAGAAAAAGGCAAGAGCTAAAGTAAGAGACATTTTCACTGGCCATTAAAAAAATTCTCTTCTTAAATCTGATTTTTAAAAATTAATAGAAAAGACTGGCAATTAACTTATTTTCCCTGGTGACTACTGCCTGTTTGGGGTGATACAAACATTTACCTAGATAACTGTGATTTAGGAGTAATAAGAATTATATTTTTGGTCTCTGTCACAGTTTCTGCCACAGAGTTTCTAAAACCCTTGGGATTTCCTAAGTGATGAGATGATAATGGTGTCTTTTGTTATGTTAACAAGGTGATCTTTGGAAAGCACCTAAGGATGGGAGCCTGTGGAGCCAACGTTGTGATTAGAGGTTGGAACTTTCAGTCCCACCCCCTTGACCTCAGGGCAGGGAAGAGCCACTCAAGATTGAGCTCAATCCCCCATGGCCACTGAGTTATTCAGTCACGCCTGTGTACTGAAGCCTCCATAAACCCCCAAGGACAGGGTTCAGGGAGCTTCCCAGTTGGTGAGCACATGAAGATTTGGGGAGAGTGGGCTCCATGCTTTCTCCCCATACCTTGTCCTATACATGTTTTCTATCTGGCTGTTGCTGAGTTTTATCATTTTATAATACACCGGTTAATCTAGTTAATAGAATATTTCTGTGAGTTCTATGAGTCGAGCAAATTAATTAAAGCTAAGAAGGGGGTCGTTGGAACCTCTGATCGTGGTACAAGGGTCAGAAGCACAGGTGACAACATATACTTGGTGACTGGCACCTGAAGTGTGTGTGTGCATTCC
>NW_020840717.1:0-2756 GCF_003676395.1 Aethalodelphis obliquidens | reverse complement strand
GATTAGGTGACGGGTTAGGGTAAGGCTTCGGGTAAGGGTTGGGGTTACGGTTAATATTACGGTGACGGTTCGGGTTAGGGGATGGGTACGGTTTACGGTACAGGTTAGGGTACGACAACGGTTTAGGGTGAGCATACGTGTTAGGTACGGGTTAGTGTTAGCGTACGGTTTAGGATTAGGGGACGGGTTAGGGAAAGTCTTTGGGTAAGGGTTAGGGTTACGGTTAGGGGATGGGGACTGGGACGGTTTAGGGTACAGGTTAGTGTACGACAACGGTTTATGGTGAGCATACATGTTAGGGTACAGGTTAGTGTTAGCATACGGGTTAGGATTAGGCGTCGAGTTAGGGTTAGGGTTAGGGTTAGGGTACGACAACGGTTTAGGGTGAGCGTACGTGTTAGGGTACGGGTTACTGTTACTGTACGGGTAGGATTAGGGGACAGGTTAGGGTAAGGCTTCAGGTTAGGGTTAGGGTTATGGGACAGGGATGGTTTAGGATACAGGTCAGAGTAAGACAACGGATTAGGGGGAGCGTACGTGTGAGGTCACAGGTTAGAGTTAGCATACGGGTTAGGATTAGGAGACGGGTTAGGGTAAGGCTTCGGGTAAGGGTTACGGTAGGGTTAGGGTTAGGGTTAGGGCTAGGGTTGGGGACGGTTTAGTGTCCAGGTTAGGGTACGAAAACAGTTTAGGGTGAGCGTTCGTGTGAGGGCACAGTTTAGTGTTAGCGTACGGGTTAGAATTAGGGGACAGGTTAAGGTAAGGCTTCGGGTAAGGGTTAGGGTTAGGGTTAGGGGACAGTTTAGGGTACAGGTTAGGGTACGACATCGGTTTCGGGTGAGCGTACGTGTGAGGGCACGGGTTAGTGTTAGTGTACGGGTTAGGATTAGGGGACGGGTTAGTGTAGGCTTCTGGTAAGGGTTAGGGTTAGGGTTAGGGGACGGGGACGGTGTAGGGTACAGCTTCGGGTACGACAACGGTTTAGTGTGAGGGCACGGGTTAGTGTTAGCGTACGAGTTAGGATTATGGGACGGGTTAGGGTAAGGCTTCGGGTAAGGGTTAGGGTTAGGGTTGGGGTTAGGGTTAGTGTTAGGGGACGGGGAACGTTTAGGGTGCAGGTTAGGGTACGACAACGGTTTAGGGTGAGAGTACGTGTGAGGGCACGGGTTAGTGTTAGCGTACGGGTTAGGATTAGGTGACAGGTTAGGGAAAGGCTTCGGGTAAGGTTTAGGGTTAGGGTTAGGGGACGGGGACGGTTTAGGGTACAGGTTAGGGTACGACAACGGTTTAGAGTTAGCGTACGTGTGAGGGCATGGGTAAGTGTTAGTGTACGGTTTAGGAATACGGGACAGGTTAGGTCTAGGGGACAGGGATGGTTTAGGGTTAAGATTAGGGTAAAACAACAGTTTAGGGTGAGCGTACGTGTGAGGGCACGGGTTAGTGTTAGCGTACGGGTTAGGATTGGTGACGGGTTATGGTAAGGCTTTGGGTAAGGGTTAGGGTTTGGGTGAGGGTTAGGGGATGGGGACAGTTTAGGGTACAGGTTAGTGGACGACAACGGTTTACGGTGAGCGTACGTGTGAGGGCAAAGGTTAGTGTTAGCGTAAGGTTAGGATTAGGGGACGGGTTAGGGTAAGGCTTTCAGTAAGGGTTAGGGTTAGGGTTAAAGGAAGGGGATGGTTTAGGGTACAGGTTAGGGTACAACAACGGTTTAGGGTGAGCGTACGTGTGAGCGCACGGTTTACTGTTAGAGTACGTGTTAGGATTATGGGACGGGTTAGGGTAGGGCTTCGGGTAAGGGTTAGGGTTAGGTTTAGGGTTACGTGATGGGGACAGTTTAGGGTACAGGTTAGGGTATGACCACGGTTTAGGGTGAGTGTACGTTTTAGGGTACAGGTTTGTGTTAGCATACTGGTTAGGATTAGGAGACGGGTCAGGGTAAGGCTTGGGGTAACTGTTAGGGTTAGGGTTAGGTGATGGGGACGGTTTAGGGTACATGTTAGGGTAAGACAATGGTTTAAGGTGAGCGTACGTGTTAGGGTACGGGTTAGTGTTAGGGTAAGGGTTAGGATTAGGTGATGGGTTAGTGTAAGGTTTCGGGTAAGGTTTAGGGTTAGGGGACGGGGATGGTTTAGGGTACAGGTTAGGGTACGACAACGGTTTAGGGTGAGCTTACGTGTTAGGGTATGGGTTAGTGTTAGCGTATGGGTTAGGATTAGGGGATGGTTTAGGGTAAGACTGAGGGTAAGGGTTACGGTTAGGGTTAGGGGACGGGAACGTTTAGGGTACAGGTTAGGGTATGACAATGGTTCAGGTTGAGCATACGTGTTAGGGTATGGGTTAGTGTTAGCGTACGGATTAGGATTAGGGGATGGGTTAGTGTAAGGCTTCGGTTGAGGGTTAGCGTTAGGGTTACGGTTAGGGTTAGGGGATGGGGACGGTTTAGGGTACAGGTTAGGCTATGACAATGGTTTAGGGTGAGCGTACGTGTTAGGATATGGGTTACTGTTAGGGTACCATTTAGGATTAGGGGACGGGTCAGGATAAGGGTTCGGGTAAATTTTATGGTTAGGGTTAGGGGAAGGGGACGGGGATGGAGAAGGTTTAGGGTACAGGTTAGGGTACGAAAACGGTTTCAGTTGAGTGTACGTGTTAGGGTACGGGTTAGTGTTAGTGTACCGGTTAGGATTAGGGGATGGTTTAGGTTAAGGGTTTGGGTAAGGGTTAGGGGACGGTTTAGGGTACAGGTTAGGGTA
>NW_020840716.1:0-2758 GCF_003676395.1 Aethalodelphis obliquidens | reverse complement strand
TACAAAAGAAAAACCTCAAAATGGATTAAAGACATAAATATAAGCCAGGAAATCATAACAAATATAGAAGAAGCATAGGCAGAATACTCTGAAATAAATCATAACATTATTTTTTTTTCATTTTTCTTCCTAAGGCAAAGGAAACAAAAGCAAAAATAAACAATTTGGACCTAATTAAATGTAAAAGCTTTTTCATAGCTACAAAAAAAATTGACAAAAGAGAAGACAACCTAGTGAATGGGAGAAAATATTTGCAAATGATATGAACAATAAGGGGTTAAAATTGAAAATATATAAACAGCTTATACAACTCAGTATCAAATAAAACAAACAACACAGTTAAAACTGAGCAGATGATCTGAATAGACTTTTTCCAAAGAAGACATATATGGCTAATAGGTACATGAAAATTTGCTCAATACCACTAATCATCAGGGAAATGCAAGTCAAAGCCATAATGAGATATCACATCACACGTTTCTGAATGGCTATCATCAAAAAGGCTGCAGATAATAAATGTTGGTGAGGATGTAGAAAAAGGAACCATAGATCACTGTTGGTGGGAATGTAAATTGGCATAGTCACTATACAAAATATTATGGAGGTTCATCACAAAACTAAAAATAGAACTACCATATAATCCAGCAATTCCACGGCTGGGTATTTGTCCAACAAAAAAGAAAACACTATTTGAAAAGAGAAATGCAGCCCAATGTTCATAGCAGCATTATTTATGATAGACAAGGTGTGGAAGCAGCCTAAGTGTCCATCAACATATGAATGGATAAGAAAGATGTGATACACACACACACTTACATACACACACAGTGAAATATTACTCAGCACTAAAAAATTAAAATTTGCTATTTGCAGGAAAATGGATGGAAATAAGACAGTGAGAAGAAAAATACTGGATGGTATCACATATATGTGGAATCTAAAAAATAGTGTATCAAATGAAAAAAATAAGGCTTCCCTGGTGACAGTGGATAGGAATCTACCTGTTAATGCAGGGGACATGGGTTTGATCCCTGGTCCAGGAAGATCCCACATGTCGCGGAGCAATTAAGCCCGTGCGCCACAACTACTGAGCCTGCGCTCTAGAGTCTGCAAACCACAACTACTGAAGCTCGTGTGCCACAACTACTGAAACCTGCATGCCTAGAGCCCGTGCTCTGCAACAAGAGAAGCCACTGCAATGAGAAGCCCGTGCACCACAATGAAGAGTAGCCCCCGCTCGCCGCAACTAGAGAAAGCCTGAGTGCAGCAACGAAGACCCAACACAGCCAAAAATAAATAAATAAATAAAAATTTTTTAAAAATGAAAAAAATAACAAAGAGAAACAGACTTCTAGTTATAGAGTACAAACTTGTGGTTACCAGCAGGGAGAGGGAAGGGGGAAGCGTATGTTAGGGTTAGGGTATTAAGAATTACAAACTGCTATGTATAAAATAAATAAGCAAAACATATATACCTTACAATGCAGAAAATATAGCCAGTATTTTATAATAACTTTAAATAGAGTATAAGCTATAAAACTATTGAATCATTGAGTTGTACACCTAAAACTAATATAATATTATAAATTAACTATACTTTAATAAAAAATAAAATAATATGGAAAGCAAAATTCCATTGGAAAAGAAAAGCTCAACCAAAAGTTAGTTCTTAGGTAAAATTAATAAAATTGATAATTATCTGGAAAGACTAAAGAAAAAAGGGAGAATGCACTAATAATCAATAACAGGAATGATAAAAAAATGATAATTACTAAATATGATTCAGTCTTCAAATAGATACAAACATATATTATAAACAACTTTGAATATTTATATGAAATTGGTAAATTCCTAGAAAATATATAACTTATCACAACTGACAGAAGAATAAACAGTAAATTTGAATAATAATGTGTCATTAAATAAATTGAATTAGGAAACATAAATATTTTCACATGGGAAACTCTGGCCTCATGTGGTTCTATAGGCAAGTTCGACCATATATTCAAGGAAGAAATAATTCTAATCTTACACAAACTATTCCAAAGAATGGAAAGAAATGGTAGAAGTCCAACACATTTTTTGAGAGTAGGATAATCATGATAGGAAAACAAGGAAATTACTGGCCAATTTCACTTATAAACCCAGATGCAAAATCTGTATATATATATATACAAGAATACCAAAAAGAATTATAACTTATGACCAATTGTGTTTATAAGGAATAAAAAATATGCTTATAATTAGAAATAAATCTAGTCTTTCAACATATTAGAGAGTAAAGAAGAAAGTTCAAAATCATCTCAATAGACACAGAATTTTTCTCATAAAATTTTGTATCTATATGTTTTTTTTCTAATTTAGCAAACTTGGAATAGAAAAGAAATTTATTAATATGATAGTATCTACAAAACAAATAAACAAAAAATTTCAGCAAGTTTTTTAGCCCAAGTCCTCTTGAATCCAAACCCCATGAACTTGGCCAAATTTTAATGCTTCCTTTTCAAATAAATCCAAGAAGTTGAATAGAGCTGGAGAGTAGCATGAAAGAGTAAGGAAAAACAAACAAACAACAAAAAAGTGAAAAAATATCTAAACACTTGAACTAAAATGATAAAACTCCCAGGAAATAAACAGTGAAAAGCCACATGGTATTTGATATTGATCTACTTTATTGGATATGACAACAAAATAATAGACAACAAAAACAAAAAATATATAAACTGTACTATATCAAAATTAAACAGCAAACAAACAA
>NW_020840715.1:0-2759 GCF_003676395.1 Aethalodelphis obliquidens | reverse complement strand
TACAAACTATGACTCTAGAGAAGGCCAAGTGGAAGCCTCTGAAATTTCCCAGTTGAGAATATAAAATTGCTTCCCAGGAATGGAAGAGAAGATTGCCAAATTAAAAAAACCTGAAGGATACAGAAAGGGTGTCCACACTGAATCTCCATTAATTCACTAGTCTGGGTCCTACAAAATTTAGATAGATCCCACAGAATGAAAGTGGGATAATGCAAAATCAACCAAGTAGTAGGCCCAATTGTTGTGCCAGATGTAGCTAAAACTGTATACCATGGCCTTGGGTACTTGGTATAAGGCTACTAATCTGAGGAATATGTTTTCGGGTTTTTTTTACCCTATCTGGAAGGAGGGCTAGAAGCAATGTACATTCATGTGGGACAAACGTCAGTATAAAGTTATAGTCATGCCCCAGGGATGTTAACTATCCTGCTGTCTGTCTTAATATAATCCAAAGGAACCTAGACCATCTAGACACTCTGCAGAATATCTCAGTGGGCAGAAGAGATCACATTAATTGAACAAAATAAGAAAGAACCTTGGCAAGTACATTGGAGGACTTGGTAAGATACGTGCACTCTAAAGATGGAAGACCTGCCAGATCGGTGCAATGTTCAGGAAGCTAGTGGGGGAGCCTAAGATATCTTATCAAAGTAAAGTACAAATTATTACATCTTGTCCCTCTGACCATGAAAAAAGAAACACAAAACTTCTTTATTGAATTCTGGAGTCAGCATATTCCCCAACTGGAAATACTACTCTGCCCATTTCCTGGGTGACCCATAATGCTGCTAGCTTTTAGTGAGACCTGGAGCAAGGACATGCCCTGCACAGGTCCAGGCTGTGGTGTCAATAGCCTTGCCACTCGGGCCATATGACTCATACAACCCAGCAGACCCTACTATACTTCTGGTGGGAAAAGACACTGTGTGGAATTTTTGGAAAGCAGCCATGGAAGAATCACAAGTAGATCCCAGGGTCATGCCATCTATAACACAAAATTATACACCATTTGACAAACATACTACAATATATGTATCCCAATATATACGGGGCCCTAGTAGAGATGGAGATTTGACTGTGAAACGTCAGGTGACTATGAGGCCAGAACAGTCCATCATTCTGTCAGACCTACCAAGACTGGCCTTTCCCAGCATCAATCCATCTTAAGATAGAAGGGCTATATCTGGAGTTGAGCATAAGAATAAGAAGAGAATGTAAGCAAGCTAGTGATGGGGAATCTTTGGATAGTGTACTGGTCATCCACTTTGTATGAAAAGAGCAGTAGGCCAGGGAAAGAATATAAACCCATGGCAGTGATGATTGACTTGGCAGGGGCATGAAGGAGAAAGATTGGGAGATTGTGTACAAGTTTGGGGAGGAGGCATGTGGACAGACAAATGGGAGAGAGTACAAATGGTAAAGATCTTTGTGTCACATGTTATCGCCACCAGAGAGCAAACACCCACAGAAGAGGCACTTAACCCCCAAGTAGACAGAATGGCCTAGCCATTTGATGTCAGCCTACCTTTGCCACTGGAAAAATAAGTGCTAGTACAATTGTTTTATATAAAGAAAAGCCATAGAGGATACTCATGGGCCCAATTGCACAGGCTCCCAATCACCAGGGTTGATTCAGTTACTACCACTGCCAAATGTCCCCCCTGCCAAAATCAGAAACCCATGCTGAGTCCCTGTTACAGCACTATCTCTTGAAGAGATCAATTAGCCTCTTAGCAGATTTATTACAGTGGATTCCCTCCACACTGGAAGGGGCAACAATTCACCTTGACTAGAAGTGCCACATATTCCAGGCAGGGTTTGTCTTTCCTGCCCACAAGGCCTCAAACAGTATCACCAACTGAGAGCTTTCAGAGACAATACCCTGCAAGTGCCATTCTCTGGGCCAGTATGCAGTCTATTTAGGACCCCAGGTGACCAACTGGGGAATTTTTGGTATTCTTATGCACAGCTTTGGTGGTAAATAGACAAATGCTACAGCCATAGCCTGAGGAGGGCATGGTGGCTAAAGAGAGCTACCTTGCCCAAGATTATGCCTACATCTCCATAGGCAGCCCACCTCTAATGACAGCTCTCTGTGGGATTACAAGGGCCCAGCCCACTTGCCTCAATTGTGGATCTCTCTGAAGGTCCAGCCCTTCAGAGTTCCCTGTGGAATTGGTTAAGGCCTCTGTTGCAACTACGTTGCAATTTTACATTTCCATCTGCCCAGTCCTGCTTCCTTTATTCCCTCACATATGTTTCTGTGAGCACTTTCTGATAACCCTCCTACACACAAATCACAGGATCTGTAGGAGGGGTGGACATGAAGAGAATGGAGGTATGAAGACCAGCTTGTAAGAATCCAAGCACTGAGAAGAAGAGGAGTGTGTGTGTGTGTGTGTGCGCGTGTGCACGCACGTGCACTCGCTGAGGTTAGAAGAAGATGCATGTTTGAGCATTCCTTACTGATTTAACATGGAGATTGAGGAAAAGGTAGGAGTCACGTTTTTACTTTTGGGGGTTGACAGAAAGGTAGTAAAACTGAGAGGAAAGAAGAGGAGCCAATGTAATGGGAGATGAGGAAGCGTCCACCTAAACCTGTTGCATTTGACTGTATATCTGAAGGAAATGCCGTAACTTTAATACATTTAATGGAAACCATTGAGTGAGTAGGGACAGCTCCTCAGCCATCCTTGTGAAAAGATTTTTTCCTACACAAGACCTCGTTAAGAAGAAACTAACGGGGGCTTCCCTGGTGG
>NW_020840714.1:0-2760 GCF_003676395.1 Aethalodelphis obliquidens | reverse complement strand
AAATAATTTTTATATGTTGAGAAACTAATTTATTTGAGTCCTTTCCCCACTTGTTTCTCTGTTAATAAGTACAGATAGTTTGTTACTCTTATGTAATAGATCTGTTACACTTTTAAAGTTCTAAGACAGAAATTCTAATGCTATATTGTAGATGTTTTAAAATTTGTGTTTCTTCATAAATAATAGACAATTATTAAACATTGGAGAGAGATGACTATAAGAAAATTTTTTAAGATAAAGGATAATATTCTGTATTACAAATATTTGGACATTCTTAACAATTAATGTAGGTTCCCATACAGTCATAGGAAAATAAAATCTAGGTCCATTTCTTTTTGTATCCTTATCTTTATGCTGGGAAAATGTGTGTGGCATATAAAGTTTGCCAATTATTTTTAAAAGATGAATGAAGAAGATCTAGCAAACTTGAACATGGAATCAAAGAGATAGCTCAAATTAACACTTGACACAATGCCCAGGCCCTATGAGAGGCCCTGTGCAGAACATAAAAGATGTATAAAACATGATCTCTGTTCACACTTCTAAAGTTCTATGATATAATATCCAAATATTTTAATTATTATTATTATTATTTTTGGCCACACAGTACGGCATGTGGAATCTTAGTCCCCCATCCAGGGATTGAACCTATACCCTGTGCATTGGGAGCATGGAGTCTTAACCACTGGACTGCCACGGAAGTCTCCCCAAATATTTTTAATTCATTTAGTAAACACTGAACAGTTAACATAGGCAAAAGATTATAATAACAACACAAATGGAAAGAAAACGAATCAGCTAATGTTTATTGAACACTTTGTACATTCCAGTCATTGTTCTAAACAATTAATTTGCCTTAAATTATTTACAGTGATCCTGAGGTAGTTGTGATTATTTACCCATCTTATGGATGAGTAAAAAAAAAGTAGTTTTTGCCCTCAATAAGTATGGAATCAAAGACAAGTTAAGTTCATAAATCCAAGGTATTGTTTTAACAAAATCTACCAGTTATATTAGGTTAGTAATAAATACAATCTTATAAATTCCACAAGCAGCCTTGTCAGTTATTAAATAAATATTTATAATATTAAAAAGTTCTGTGTAGCTATCTAACATTTAAAACAATTCAGCTTATTTTTAGTGCACAAAATTTTATAAATTTAGCAACATTCCCAGGAGAAAATAAAATTAAACCCAGAAAAACGAAAGCCATTACCATATCTGTATAATTCATGGGATCAAAATTAATTTATCTCTGTGAGAACAGAAAAGAAATAAAATTAATATTATACAGAGTATAATTTATCCTAAGAATACTATGAAATATTTTCAGAAATAATGTTTAGATAGTGAGATGCCTTTTTTGTTTCTTACCGATAGTCAGAATAGAAGGCCCAAATAAGTTACTATTAAGGATGTTATTTTCTGTTAATGTTTAGTGTTACACCTTCTACAATCATAATTTAATTCATATATAAAACTGAATTGCAAAATTCTAAAATTTTGGAGGAAAAATTTCTAATTTTCCTGTTAAAACTGAAAGAAAATGGAGAAAATATTTCTAGCATTACTGAGATTATAATAAAATAACATTAAAATGTTGAAAACACGTGGAAACAAATCTGTTCACACAATTTGCACAAACAGATTTCATTCACAATAAAATCAGTGTTAGCTATTATTTCTTAATTCATGTACCCATTCAAGGAATGGTTTAGGCCTTCCTGTATGTTAGATATAGTGCTGGCACTTTAAAAAGTGGAAATTTATGAATTCTATTTCTAATCATGTAAATAATTAGCTGAGACAATCAGAAAGTGCAGAATCAAGGAAATAACCTAAGACATAAAATCCTTTATTTGTTCATTATCTTTTCAGCATGGATTGTGGTTCCACTTCACAGAGATAAATGACAAAACGTAAAGTCACTTTCCTGCCACCAAAAAGCTTAAAAATCACAGTAAGAAGAAATTTTATCTAGCCTTGCATATAGCATCAAAGACCTAAGCCTATCTATGATTTTAAATATATGATCCTGCACTGGTAAATGTAATGAAATCATTACATTATGACTAAAGAATTTGAAAGAAAAAGTTTATCATTACTAGTTATAAAAGAAATAAAGCAATAACAACAGTTACCTTTTTTTTAAAGTCAAGCTTTTTTCCCTCTAACATTTTATTTATTTATTTATTTAATTACTTGGCCACACTGCATGAAGGGACCTTAGTTCCCCAACCAGGAATCAAACCCACACCCCCTGCAGTGGAAGCACTAAGTCTTAACCACTGAACTGCCAGGGAAGTCCTTAATAGCAGTTATCTTTACCTGCCAACTGGTAGAGAATTGGGGATGCTTGAGCAACTGAAAATGTGGAGATACAGGCATCGTCATTAAAACTGCCACTGGAGGGCTTCCCTGGTGGCGCAGTGGTTGGGAGTCTGCCTGCCGATGCAGGGGACGGAGGTTCGTGCCCCGGTCCGGGAGGATCCCACATGCCGCGGAGCGGCTGGGCCCGTGAGCCATGGCCGCTGAGCCTGCGCATCCGGAGCCTGTGCTCCGCAACGGGAGAGGCCACAACAGTGAGAGGCCTGCGTACGACAAAAAAAAAAAAAAAAAAAAAAAAAAAAAGAACAAGTTAAAAAAAAAACTGCCACTGGACATATGATCTGCATTCCACTTCCAGGAATTGATCATGATGAAATAGATTAATAAGATTTCTTAAATAAAACAATGTTTATCATAAGACATTCACAATAT
>NW_020840713.1:0-2760 GCF_003676395.1 Aethalodelphis obliquidens | reverse complement strand
AAATAATTTTTATATGTTGAGAAACTAATTTATTTGAGTCCTTTCCCCACTTGTTTCTCTGTTAATAAGTACAGATAGTTTGTTACTCTTATGTAATAGATCTGTTACACTTTTAAAGTTCTAAGACAGAAATTCTAATGCTATATTGTAGATGTTTTAAAATTTGTGTTTCTTCATAAATAATAGACAATTATTAAACATTGGAGAGAGATGACTATAAGAAAATTTTTTAAGATAAAGGATAATATTCTGTATTACAAATATTTGGACATTCTTAACAATTAATGTAGGTTCCCATACAGTCATAGGAAAATAAAATCTAGGTCCATTTCTTTTTGTATCCTTATCTTTATGCTGGGAAAATGTGTGTGGCATATAAAGTTTGCCAATTATTTTTAAAAGATGAATGAAGAAGATCTAGCAAACTTGAACATGGAATCAAAGAGATAGCTCAAATTAACACTTGACACAATGCCCAGGCCCTATGAGAGGCCCTGTGCAGAACATAAAAGATGTATAAAACATGATCTCTGTTCACACTTCTAAAGTTCTATGATATAATATCCAAATATTTTAATTATTATTATTATTATTTTTGGCCACACAGTACGGCATGTGGAATCTTAGTCCCCCATCCAGGGATTGAACCTATACCCTGTGCATTGGGAGCATGGAGTCTTAACCACTGGACTGCCACGGAAGTCTCCCCAAATATTTTTAATTCATTTAGTAAACACTGAACAGTTAACATAGGCAAAAGATTATAATAACAACACAAATGGAAAGAAAACGAATCAGCTAATGTTTATTGAACACTTTGTACATTCCAGTCATTGTTCTAAACAATTAATTTGCCTTAAATTATTTACAGTGATCCTGAGGTAGTTGTGATTATTTACCCATCTTATGGATGAGTAAAAAAAAAGTAGTTTTTGCCCTCAATAAGTATGGAATCAAAGACAAGTTAAGTTCATAAATCCAAGGTATTGTTTTAACAAAATCTACCAGTTATATTAGGTTAGTAATAAATACAATCTTATAAATTCCACAAGCAGCCTTGTCAGTTATTAAATAAATATTTATAATATTAAAAAGTTCTGTGTAGCTATCTAACATTTAAAACAATTCAGCTTATTTTTAGTGCACAAAATTTTATAAATTTAGCAACATTCCCAGGAGAAAATAAAATTAAACCCAGAAAAACGAAAGCCATTACCATATCTGTATAATTCATGGGATCAAAATTAATTTATCTCTGTGAGAACAGAAAAGAAATAAAATTAATATTATACAGAGTATAATTTATCCTAAGAATACTATGAAATATTTTCAGAAATAATGTTTAGATAGTGAGATGCCTTTTTTGTTTCTTACCGATAGTCAGAATAGAAGGCCCAAATAAGTTACTATTAAGGATGTTATTTTCTGTTAATGTTTAGTGTTACACCTTCTACAATCATAATTTAATTCATATATAAAACTGAATTGCAAAATTCTAAAATTTTGGAGGAAAAATTTCTAATTTTCCTGTTAAAACTGAAAGAAAATGGAGAAAATATTTCTAGCATTACTGAGATTATAATAAAATAACATTAAAATGTTGAAAACACGTGGAAACAAATCTGTTCACACAATTTGCACAAACAGATTTCATTCACAATAAAATCAGTGTTAGCTATTATTTCTTAATTCATGTACCCATTCAAGGAATGGTTTAGGCCTTCCTGTATGTTAGATATAGTGCTGGCACTTTAAAAAGTGGAAATTTATGAATTCTATTTCTAATCATGTAAATAATTAGCTGAGACAATCAGAAAGTGCAGAATCAAGGAAATAACCTAAGACATAAAATCCTTTATTTGTTCATTATCTTTTCAGCATGGATTGTGGTTCCACTTCACAGAGATAAATGACAAAACGTAAAGTCACTTTCCTGCCACCAAAAAGCTTAAAAATCACAGTAAGAAGAAATTTTATCTAGCCTTGCATATAGCATCAAAGACCTAAGCCTATCTATGATTTTAAATATATGATCCTGCACTGGTAAATGTAATGAAATCATTACATTATGACTAAAGAATTTGAAAGAAAAAGTTTATCATTACTAGTTATAAAAGAAATAAAGCAATAACAACAGTTACCTTTTTTTTAAAGTCAAGCTTTTTTCCCTCTAACATTTTATTTATTTATTTATTTAATTACTTGGCCACACTGCATGAAGGGACCTTAGTTCCCCAACCAGGAATCAAACCCACACCCCCTGCAGTGGAAGCACTAAGTCTTAACCACTGAACTGCCAGGGAAGTCCTTAATAGCAGTTATCTTTACCTGCCAACTGGTAGAGAATTGGGGATGCTTGAGCAACTGAAAATGTGGAGATACAGGCATCGTCATTAAAACTGCCACTGGAGGGCTTCCCTGGTGGCGCAGTGGTTGGGAGTCTGCCTGCCGATGCAGGGGACGGAGGTTCGTGCCCCGGTCCGGGAGGATCCCACATGCCGCGGAGCGGCTGGGCCCGTGAGCCATGGCCGCTGAGCCTGCGCATCCGGAGCCTGTGCTCCGCAACGGGAGAGGCCACAACAGTGAGAGGCCTGCGTACGACAAAAAAAAAAAAAAAAAAAAAAAAAAAAAGAACAAGTTAAAAAAAAAACTGCCACTGGACATATGATCTGCATTCCACTTCCAGGAATTGATCATGATGAAATAGATTAATAAGATTTCTTAAATAAAACAATGTTTATCATAAGACATTCACAATAT
>NW_020840712.1:0-2761 GCF_003676395.1 Aethalodelphis obliquidens | reverse complement strand
AATGGCAGTAGTAGTAGTATATTTGCCATGCACTGGGCCAGTAGTATTGATAGTAGTAGTGGCAGCAGCAGCAGAAGTAGTATTAACAGTATGTGCCATGCACTGGATTACTAGAAGTAGCGGTAGTAGTAGAAGTAATAGCAGCAGCAGCAGTAGTAATACTAGTACTATTTGCTATGCACTGGGCTAGTAGTATTAGTAGTAGAATAGCAGCAGCAGTAGAAGTAGCAGCAGAAGTAGTAGTAGTAGCAGCAGTTGTGGTAATAGTAGTAGTATTTGCCATGCACTAGACTAGTAGTAATAGTAGTAATAGTAGTACTGGCAGCAGCAGTAGATGTAGCAGCATCAGCAGTAGAAGTAGTATTTGCCATGCACTGGTCTAGTAGTAATAGTAGTGGTAGTAGCAGCAGTAGAAGTGGCCGCAGCAGCTGTAGTAGTAGCACCATATTTGCCCTGCAGTGGGCCAGTTGTAGTAGTAGCAGTAGTAGCAATAGAAGTAGTAGTAGTAGATTTGCCATGCACTGGACTACTATTAGTAACAGTAGTAGTAGAGGTAGCACCAGCAATACAATTGGCATCAGAAGCAGTAATAGTAGCAGCAGATTTGTCCTGCAGTGGGCCAGTAGTAGTAGTAGCAGTACCAGCCATAGCAGTAGTAGTAGTAGATTTGCCATACACAGGGCTAGTAGTATTGATAGTAATAGCAGTAGTAGCAACAGCAGCAGGAGTAGTAGTAATTATACTAGTATTTGCAATGCACTGGACTACTAGTAGTAGCAGTAGTAGTAGCATAAGTACAAGCAGCAGCACTAGTAGTAATACTAGTACTATTTGCCATGCACTGAGCTAGTAGTAGTCATAGTAGTAGTAGTGGGAGCAGGAGCAGTTGAAGTGGCAGCAGCAGCAGTAGTAGTAGCAGCAGATTTGCCCTGCCATGGGAGAGTAGCAGTAGTAGAAGTAGCATCAATAACAGTACTAGCAGTAGACTTGCCATGCACAGCGCTCTTAGTATTGATAGTAGTAGTAGCAATAGTAGCAGCAGCAGCAGTAGTAGTAATACAGTAGCATTTGCCATGGACTGGATTACTAGTAGTAGCAGTAATAGCAGCAGCAGTAGTAATAATAGTAGTAGCATTTGCCATTCCCTGGACTACTAGTAGTAGCAGAAGTAGTTGCAGAAGTAGCAGCAGCAGCAGTAGTGTTAATAGTAGAAGTATTTGCTGTGCACTGGACTAGTAGTAGTAGTACAATTATCAGCAACAGCAGAAGTAGCTGCAGAAGCAGTAGTAGTAGCAGCAGCAGTAGTAGTAGTAGTAGCAGTTGTGGTAATAGTAGTAGTATTTGCCATGCACTGTACTACAAGAAATAGAAGTAGTAACAGCAGCACTACTAGTCACACTACTAGTATTTGCCAGTCACTGGGCTAGTAGTGGTACCAATAGCAGCAGTAGTAGTAGTAGCATTATTATTAGTAGTTGCAGCAGTAGTGATAATATTAGTAGCATTTTCCATGAACTGGGTTAGCAGTAGTAGTAGTAGTAATGATAGCAGCAGCAGTAGAAGTGGCAGCAGCAGTACTAGCGGCAGCAGATTTACACTGCAGTGGACCAGTAGTAGTAGTAGCAGTAGCAGAAATAGCAGTAGTAGTAGTAGATTTGCCATGCACTCCGCTAGTAGTATTGATATTAGAAGTAGCAGTAGTAGCAGCATCAGCAGTAGTAGTAATAGTATTAATATTTGCAATGCACTGGACTACTAGTAGTAGCAGTAGTAGTAGCAAGAGTAGCAGCAGCAGCAGCAGTAGTACTAATAGTAGTAATATTTGCCATGCAATAAACTACAAGTAGTAGCAGTACTAGTAGTGGTAGCAACAGCAATAGAATTGGCAGCAGCAACAGAAGAAATAACAGCAGATTTGCCCTGCAGTTGGCCAGTAGTAGTAGCAGTAGAGGTAGCAGAAATAGTAGTAGTAGATTTGCCATGCACTGAGCTACTAGTATTGATAGTAGTATTAGCAGTAGTAGCAGCAGCAGCAACAGTAGTAGTAATTATAGTAGTATTTGCCATGCACTGGTCTACTAGTAGTAGCAGTAGTAGTAGCACTAGTAGCAGCAGCAGCAGCAGTGGTAGTAATAGTAGTAGTATTTACCAAGCATTGGGCTAGTAGTAGTACTAAAAGTAGCAGAGGCTGTAGAAGTAGCAGCAGCAGTAGAAGTAGCAGCAGCAGTAGTAGTGATACTAGTAGTATTTGATATACACTGGACTACAAGTAGTAGCACTAGTAGTAGCAATAGTAACAGGCAAAGCAGCAGTAGTAATAAGAGTAGTATTAGCCATGCACTGGACTAGTACTAGTAGTAGCAGCAGCAGTAGATGTAGCAGCAGAAGCAGCAGAATTAGCAGCAACAGTACTAGTAGTAGTAGCAGTAGTAGTAGCAGTACTAGGAGCAGCAGTAGAAGTAATATTATTTGCCATGCACTGCACTACGTGTAGTAGAAGTAGTAATAGCAAAAGTAGCAGCATCAGTAGTAGTAATAGTAGTAGTATTTGCCATGAACTGAACTAATAGTAGTAGTAATAGTAGCAGGAGAAATAGAAATAGCAGCAGCAATAGTAATAGTAGCAGCAGTAGTGATAAAATTAGTAGTATTTTCCATGCACTGGGCCAGTAGTAGAAATTATAGTGGTAGCAGAAAAAGTAGAAGTGGCAGCAGCAGCAGTAGTAGTAGCAGCAGATTTGCCCTGCAGTGGGCCAGTAGT
>NW_020840711.1:0-2763 GCF_003676395.1 Aethalodelphis obliquidens | reverse complement strand
ATTTCTAACACACACACATTACACATACCTTAATGAAAAAATGTTTTATTGATAAAAAATGCTAACCATCATTGGATCCCTTAGCAAAGATCATTAATCACAGGTCACCGCAATACATATAATAATGAAAAAGATTAAAATCCTGCGAGAATTACCAGGATGTGACATGGAGAAACAAAGTGAGCAAATGCTGTTGGAAAAATGGCGCCAAGACGCTTGCTCGGCGCAGGGTTGCCTCAAACCTTCAGTTTGTTTAAAAAAAAAAAAAGGCCCGTGAGCCATGGCCGCTGAGCCTGCGCGTCCGGAGCCTGTGCTCCGCAACGGGAGAGGCCACAACAGTGAGAGGCCCGCGTACCGCAAAAAAAAAAAAAAGCGTGATATTTGCCAAACGCAATAAAATGGGTGTGCCTGTCCTTGAAGAGTTCCGTTTGATCAGCTTCGACCCAAGTACACACCCGCGAAAACAGCACCACCACCAGGACAGCAGTCACCTCCTCCACCCCCAGAGGCGTCCAGTGCCCCTTTGGGAGCGACCCGTCCGAAACCCGCAGCAGCTGCGGCCCTGCTCTCTGTCCCTGCAGACTTGTTTGCATTTTCTAGATTTTCTTGTAAATAGAATCATACAATACATACCTTTTTGGTCTGGCTCCTTTCACTCAGCTTTTTGAGAGAAATTATGTTGAGACTCATCCATGTCGTAGTTGATCCATCGTTGGTTCCGTTTTGTCACTGAGCAGTACTTAGTGGTTTGTGTGAGCCGGCCTGCTTCTCTGTCCCACACTGGTGGCCACTGGGATGTTTCCAGTTTGGGGCCGTTACAAATAGAGCTGCTGGAACAGGTGTGTCTGGTCGCACTTGGGCACATGCTCCTGTTTCTCTCGGGTAAACGCTTGGGGGTGGCATGGCTGAATTGCACGTTTGGCACGTGTTGGAGTTTTTAAGCCGAACTGTTTTCCAGGGTGACCCCGCCACCTGCATCCCCACCGTCTGCATCCCCGCCAGCCACGGATGAGACTTCTGGTTCCCCGCATTCTCGTCAGCACTTGACACCCTCAGTCTTTCAGACTTCAGCCGTTCTTACGGGTAGTGGCGTCTCGCATACACGTGCTTACTCACCATCCATAGGTCTTCTTTGGTCACGTGTCCTTCAAATCTTTCCACATTAGAAAAATTGGATTATTTACTTGTTATTCAGCGTTGAGCGTTCTTTATCTGTTCTGGATAGAAGTCCTTTACCAGATAGAGGCTTTGCAAAGATGTTTCTCCTAGTCTGTGGCTTGTCTTTTTATCCTGAATAGTATCTTTCCAAGAGCAGACATTGTTAATCTTGACAAACCCAATTCACCAAGTTTTCTTCTACGGATTGTGCTTTTCCAGTGTTGCGTCTAAGAAATCGGATTTTATCATGAAGTGCCCTCCATTATCCCTGGTGATACTCTTTGCTCTGAAATCTGCCTTGTCTGATGTTCACAGTTGTCCCTCCGTTTCCCTCCCATCTGTTTGCATGTCTTCTTCCTATCCTTTTACTTTGAACGACTAGTGAGCAGCTAACAGAGGAGCCTTGCTTTTCTTATGCAGCCTGACAACCTTCTTACTGGGGTCTCAGAGGCTACGCCGAATACAATTATTGACACAGTTCGGTTAAAACCCCCCATCTTGCAGTTTGTCTTCTATTTCTTCCATCTCTTCTGCCTTGTGTCGGATCCACTGAGTAGTTTTTCACAATTCGGTTTTTACCTCCTTTGCTGCCTTCTTTGCTGGAATCCTTTGTCTTGTTATTTTTGTCGCCTTCAGGGTTATAGTGTTTTTGCCTTAACTTGTCAGATTCCACCTTTAGAGACACAGCATGTGGGATGAGAACCCGCAGTGCTGTGCCCCCTTCTCCCTCCTCCTGTGCTCTGTGTGCACTTTACTTCCACATGTTATAGACCCTCACTAGCTACGTGGTTATTATCTTTGTTTAGTCGGTTATCTTTTAGAGAGATTTAAATAAAATAAGCAAAAAGTCCTATATATTTACCTGTGTCATTGCCATTCTAGCTGCTTCCATTTCTGTGTGAACCCACGCAACCATCGGCTGTTGCTCGCTTCTGCCTGAACCTCTCCTGTGCCATGGTGGCGCATCTGAGAGCACTGTCACCTTGCCTCTGTTTTTGGAAGATACTTTTCAGGATGGTCGCTTCTTTGTCCTTTTCTCTGCTCGTTTCTGTCTCACCTTCTTTGTGCTCCCCCCTCTGGATTCTTTTAAGAGTCTCTTTTCATCACTGGTTTTGAGCAATTTGATGATTTGTCTCGTGTAGTTTTCTTCATGTTTCCTGTACTTGGGGGGTGTTGAGCGTCTCACATCTGTGGTTTCTGGGTTTCATTATTTTGAACTAATTTTGGCCATTATTTCTTCAGTCTGTTTTCCGTCTCTCTCTCCTTTGTGGAGCCAGTTACATGTAAATTAAATTGCTTAAAGTTGCCCCACTGTTCACTCATGAGCTGTTTGTTTTTGGACTCTTTTGTCTTTCTGTTTCATTTTGGGTAGTTTCTATTGCTGTGTCTTCAGGTTCACTAATCTTTTCTTCTGTCAGGTCTAATTGGATGTTAACCCCTCCAGTGCATTTTTCATCTCATACGTGGTCATGGTTTTCATCCCTAGAACTGTAATTTGTATCTTTAAAATATATTTCTATCTATCTGTCTACCTATCTATCCATCCATCTATCTATCCATCCATCCATCTATCTATCTATCCATCTATCTATCTATCCATCCATC
>NW_020840710.1:0-2767 GCF_003676395.1 Aethalodelphis obliquidens | reverse complement strand
GGGTCTTGCGCCACATCTCGCCATTGTCCCTGTCGGCCCAGTCCGTGTACATAAACTTGATGGTCTGCCGCAGCACATCCTTGCCCTCCGGGTAGCCATACAGGTTGTCCACCAAGTTGGAGATGGTGAAGTCGAAGGCGCTGGCGGACACGCCGTCCTCGCTCTCCGCCGAGTCCTCCACGAACTTGAGGCCCTCTCCCTGGTTGACACCGATGAGCATGTCATAATTGAGGAATTCTCCCTGCTGCATGAGGATCTCAGGGTCATCGGGGACCATGTCACCGTCCACCACGGGCCCAAAGGCGATATCGTAGCTGGGGAGAAGGGGTCAAGGTCGCATCACCAGTTCACCGGCCTCCTCTCAGCTCACAGCCTGCTGAGTCCTCTGCTCAGAAGACCCCTTTCCCCTAGCTAAAACCTTCTGAGCCCTTCAGGGTACTTGACCTCTCGGGAAGTCCTCCCTCAAGCACTTCATGGAGCCTCGTGCACACTGGCTCTGTTTAGGCACCTCCGCCTAGGGAAGGCTTCTGGGAGAAGGCAGGGCCCCGGGAGGGCCTTGAAGCCCCCCTCGCCTGGCTAAATGGAATGCTTGTGGCCTGCGGGCACCTCTCACCCTCAACCTCCTTGGAACCAGCAAGGAGAATGGAGGCCTGGACCTGGCCCTCTCCCACCCCCATACCGGGCGGGCTGTATGTCCTTGTCCACCAGCTCCCGAGAAGGCTTCCGGCACAGACACTCCACGGCCTCGGCGCTGTCCTCCCGGTCACAGCCCACCTTGGCCGCCAGCAGCCGCATGTACTTGAGCGGCTGATAGTTGACAGACCAGCTAGAAATAGCAGTGCCACTCTGGGCGATGGCCTTCTGGAACAGCCCTGGTGGGACAGGCAGGCTTTAGGCTGGGCTGTATCAGCCCGAGGGAGGAGAAGGGGGACCTGGTAGGGTTGAGGGTGTGAGAAAGGGGACAAGAGGGACAGGCTGAGGAGGTGGCTGGTACCTTCCGAATGGTGGGAGAGGATCAGAAGGTTGACACAGGAGGCCCCTGCCCAAGATCCGAAGATGGTGATGCGCTCGGGGTCGCCGCCAAAGTGGGCAATGTTCTCACTGAGCCAGCACAGGGCCTGGATCTGGTCCATGAGCCCGTAGTTGCCTTTTGCAGTCTGGTTCCCAGTGCTGAGAAAACCTGGGGGTAGAGGAAGAAAGGGGGCTTCCTGGGGGTGTCACAGCACGCTTGCCCTCTTTCTGGGCAGCTCAGTCCAACCCAGAAGCCATTCTGCTTCTGCTGGGTTTAGAGGAACCCTGCCAGCAGGTCCTCCTCCCAGACTCCAGGCCCTAGAGTTGGCTGCCCACCCTCACCAGGCACCCCAAGCCGGTAGTTGAGTGTGGCTACAATGACGTTGCCGTAGGTGGCCAGGACAGAGCCATCCAACATGTTCCCGGTGCCTTCCATGTAGGACCCACCATGCAGAAACAGCATCACCGGGTTCTTCCCGGGGTCCCAGATATCTGCGTGGGGAGGGGGCGGGTAGGTGGGCGGGTAGGTAGGTGGGGGACAAGGACACAGTCAGACCAGAAGCAGCACCGCCCAGCTCCCAGGCCTGCTGAATTCCAGCCCAGAGCTCAGGGGACATGTCACTCCCATCCCTGGGGGGCAAGACCGGATTCTCCTCCCTCCCTCCCCAGCTAACCCTGGCAGAAGATCCCTCCCCACCTCCTGCCGGTGTGCCCTACAGCACTTCTCCCCATGCCTGGCAGACCTTCCAAGAAGTCTAGCAGAGGCAGGGCTGGGGGCTGGCCCTCCTCAGGGCATCTGCTGGACCAAGAGGAACCCCTCGCCACACACACACAGCAAATCTCCTTCCTGCTCCTAGGAAGAGCGAGCTCCCAAGGCTGCCACTGGAGCTAGAGATCCTGGGAGGGTCCAGGCGTTTCCTTCGACTCAGGCCGTGGGCCCCAGCTCCACATGGTAGCCTGGTCTGTGGGTGAGGGGGTACCAGGCCCTAGGGTCCCTAGGGGCTTGGTCTCCTCCCCAGTTACCATGGCAACCCCCAGCTTAATTACTGTGGCCGGAGGCGGCAGGGTGGGAAAGAGCCTGCCTAATGAAGCCAGGGTGCAGCTCTAGTCTCGGATCCCCCAAACTGGCCTAAATCCTGAGCTCTGGATCCTTCTCTTGCCATGTCCCCAAAGGATCCCATGATCACTCCCATATGTAGAAGGCCCCTTGAGGGGTAACTAATTCCGGAAGAGGGTGGGAGTCTGAGAGGTCTTGCCAGGGTCCCTGCCCCTGCAGCTCCTCCACGATGCAGCCACAGTGCCTGTGCTGGCATCACCCCTGGCCTCCAGGCCCTCCTCTTTCTTGACACCTGCAATCTCTGACCAGCCTGGGCACTCGGGCAAATGAGATCCAGGCCTGGGCCTCCACAGCTGGTCCCCAGTGCCTCTGCCCACCTCCCTCATGCCGCTAGGAACTTCCCTCCTGGCAGAAGGTCAACCAACAGGTCACTGAGACACTCCCCTCCAACCCCTCACAGACAGCTTCCTGCCTCCTGTCTCTTAGGACCTTCTATGACACCTCCTTCCACCTGACTTTGACCAGGAGCTCCTAGGTGGGCAGTGCCCTCTCTGTGTCCTCCCCCAATCCTGTTCTTCCCTTTGTTCCTGAACCTCCAGTGGCCTTCCAACAGTTCAGGCTGGTCTCCATCCCTCCGAGGTCCTGTCCTAAATGTCCTCACCCCTCCCCGCTCCTCCCCACCCAGCACCTCCACTCCCA
>NW_020840709.1:0-2768 GCF_003676395.1 Aethalodelphis obliquidens | reverse complement strand
CTTCAAATATTTTCTCAGTCCCTTTCTTTTTCTCTTCTTCTTCTGGAACCCCTATAATTCGAATGTTGGTGCGTTTAATGTTGTCCCAGAGGTCTCTGAGACTGTCCTCAGTTCTTTTCATTCTTTTTTCTTTATTCTGCTCTGCAGTAGTTATTTCCACTATTTTATCTTCCAGGTCACTTATCCGTTCTTCTGCCTCAGTTATTCTGCTATTGATCCCATCTAGAGTACTTTTAATTTAATTTATTGTGTTGTTCATCGTTGCTTGTTTCATCTTTATTTCTTCTAGGTCCTTGTTAACTGTTTCTTGCATTTTGTCCATTCTATTTCCAAGATTTCGGATCATCCTTACTATCATTATTCTGAATTCTTTTGCAGGTATACTGCCTATTTCCTCTTCATTTGTTAGGTCTGGTGCATTTTTATCTGCTCCTTTATCTGCTGTGTGTTTTTGTGTCTTCTCATTTTGCTTATCTTACTGTGTTTGGGGTCTCCTTTTTGCAGCCTGCAGGTTCGTAGTTCCCGCTGTTTTTGATGTCTGTCTCCAGTGGCTACAGTTGGTTCAGTGGGTTGTGTAGGTTTCCTGGTGGAGGGGACTAGTGCCTGTGTTGTGGTGGATGAGGCTGGATCTTGTCTCTCTAGTGGGCAGGTTCACGTCTGGCTGTGTGTTTTGGGGTGTTTGTGGCCTTAATATGATTTTCGGCAGCCTCTCTGCTAATGGGTGGGATTGTGTTCTGTTTTGCTAGTTGTTTGGCATAGGTTGTCCAGCACTGTAGCTTGCTGGTCGTTGAGTGAAGCTGGGTGCTGGTGTTATGATGGAGGTCTCTGGGAGATTTTCGCCATTTGATATTATGTGTAGCTGGGAGGTCTCTTGTTGGCCAGTGTCCTGAAGTTGGCTCTCCTACCTCAGAGGCAGAGCCCTGACTCCTGGCTGCAGCACCAAGAACCTTTTATCCTCACGGCTCCTCAATTTGGGATGACTCATTGTCTATTCATGTATTCCACATATGCAGGGTACATCAAGTTGATTGTGGAGCTTTAATCCGCTGTTTCTGAGGCTGCTGGGAGAGATTCCCTTTCTCTTCTTTGTTCTCACAGCTCACAGGGGCTCAGCTTTGGATTTGGCCCTGCCTCTGCGTGTAGGTCGCTGGAGGGCGTCTGTTTTTTGCTCAGACAGGACGGGGTTAAAGGAGCCGCTGATTCGGGGACTCTGGCGCACTCAGGCGGCGGGGGCGGGGGAGGAGAGAGGGGCACTGCGTGCGGGTCGGGCCTGCGGTAGCAGAGGCCAGCGTGACGTTGCACCAGCCTGAGGCCCGCCGTGTGTTCTCCCGGGGAATTTGTCTCTGGATCCTGGGAACCTTGCAGTGGCGGGCTGCACAGGCTCCGTGGAAGAGGGGTGTGGATAGGGACCTGTGCTCGCACATAGGCCCCTTCTTGGCGGCAGCAGCAGCCTTAGCGTCTCCCGCCCGTCCCTGGGGTCCGTGCTTTTAGCCGCGGCTCGCTCTGCAGGGTTTTTATCACAAATGGGTGTTGAATTTTGTTGAAAGCTTTCTCTGCATCTATTAAGATGATCATAAGTTTTTCTTCCTTCAATTTTTTAATATGGTGTATCACGTTGAGTGATTTGCTTCTATTGAAGAATCCTTGCATTCCTGAAATAAACCCCACTTGATCATGGTGTATGATCCAGTTGATGTGCTGTTGGATTCTGTTTGATAGTATTTTGTTGAGGATTTTTTTAACATCTTTATTGGGGTATAATTGCTTTACAATGGTGTGTTAGTTTCTGCTTTATAACAAAGTGAATCAGTTATACATATACATATGTTCCCATATCAGTTCCCTCTTGCGTGTATTGTAGTTTTTCTTATGACAGGGTTTCCGAAAGCAAGCTCATCACACGAGATGAATTATGCCGAAACACAGCAGTAGATGGCTGCTGCTCGCTCAGACAATACAGCACAGTCTGTCCTGCTGTGGTAGCTTTTATTTAAGCATTATCTATGTTTACATTTTAAGACTTGTTTTCTTAACATTCCAGAAATGCCAAAGCAGCAACATATGCTTTTATTGATTATACAAGCAACAATGGGCTTTCTTGAAAACATGCCGTGCTTCGTCCTTGAGCCCAAAAGCAGCACAAGGACATTGCCTTGTGTTTCCATTATTCTGATTATACTGAAGTAGCACAAGGACATTTCCTTGTGTTCCCACCATTCTGATTATACTGAGGACATCTCATGGATCAGTGCCCAAAACACTCAATGCTTATTCGCAGGCCCCCGGTTTGCCGGGGGGGGGGAGGCTCAAAGCATCCAGGACTGTTTGCAGTTCTGGCTTATTTGAATGCCCCCAGTTTGCCGAGGGGGCTCAAAGCAATCAGGACTGTTTCCAGTTCTGGCTTATTCGCCAGCCCCCAGTTTGCTGGGTGGGTGGGGCTCATGGGTCACGTCTCCTTTCCATGTCCTCAGTTATTCCACTACATTTCTCCCTTTTTGTTTTCCAGCTTGTGCAGCATCAAGGAGAACACGGCAGCTTGTTGCGGGGTTGCATGGCGGGTAGCTTTCACTCGTCGTCGGACTACAATTAAACATATGATTATTATTATAATGAGCATTAGCAATCCTGCAGTAGAACCAAATAAAGCATGTAATTTAGACATGGGATTTAAATTATTAAATCCTTGAATAATTCCAGACCATATTTCTTGTGAATTAAGTCGTAATTTCTTCTGAAAAGTTTGTTGAATTTTCCCTTGTAAATTCACA
>NW_020840708.1:0-2768 GCF_003676395.1 Aethalodelphis obliquidens | reverse complement strand
ACGGCGTAGCTGCTCCTCTGGGCCTGTGGCTATTCAAAAGCCTGCAGTGCCACAGGAAGAAGAGGACTTAAATTGCAGTAAGAACGCAAGCCAACTTTCTTGAGGAGGCACGGTGACTTCAGGCAGGAGGTCCCAGATGGAATGCGATGCCGAGGGTTTCTCTGAGTGCAGCTTGGACTAGGGCATTGCATAAGACTTCGACGCCATATGGGATGTGCTAGAATGGTGTTCCTGAGCGTGTGCGAGTGCTGGGGAAATTAGGCTGCTCCAAAAGAGAGTGCAGTGCGTTTCCCTATGCTCGGCATACACAGAGGGGCCCTAAAGGGCTCCGGGCCTGGATGTTGCTTAGCAGACCCAGGTGGGCCTGGGGGTACTCAGTGTCCCTGCCGGGAACAAGGTGTCCACGTGAGCCTCCTAGGTGTCTGGCAAACTGTGCTGCAGTTAAAGATATGCAGAGCAGAGGCCACGGCCTCATGGAAACTGCTGCATGCCTCTACTTTTGTGCGGCCAATCAGGGCCTTACCTCCAGTCACGTGTTCATGCTGGGTGCCCCTTTAGCGATACAGCATGGTAAGATGCTGACTTTCTCCTCGAGCAGAGTGACTTTAGGTATGGGGTCCTCGAAGTATTCAATGCAGAGTGTTTTTTCATGGCAGCTCACACAAGGGCCATGACAAAGACTTCCTGGGCACTTCGGACTCATCAGAAATGAGGTCCTGCTGCTGTTCGAGGACTCTGGAAATGTAGTTCTCCTCAAGGAACGTGCAGTGTGTTGCCCGTCACTCGGCACACTCAGAGGGCCTCCACCGGACAGACCAACTGGCCTCGATGTTGCTAAGCTGGCCCACAGGGTTCTGGAGGTACTCAGTGACTTTGGAGGGACAATGATGCACTCCCGAGAGGCCTAGGAGTCTTCAAATGGGTACTTCCTTGAAAATAAAGCAGAACAGCGACTAAGAACTCATGAAAACAGCTGTATGCCTCTCCTTCTGCCCGGCTACTCGGGACCTAAAATGGAGGCAAGTTCCCACGTTGAGTTTCCTTTTAGCTCTAGAGCTTGTCAGGCAGACCACCACCGCGGCCACGGAGGCACCTGGTTTAGACAGAGCAAACTCATTTTTTTCGAAGAAGCATTCCTACAGGGTTTAACAGGCCTGTCAACAGCAGGGAATGTCATGCAGCTTCAAGGCAGCATGAATGCAGCCTTCAAAATGGGAAAGCAAGGGTAGTTCCAGCGGGCCCCCGTTTCCATGAGCACCCTCAGCATACACCCCTGTGGTTTCTAACAAGTCCAAAGAGACACAGGTTACCCTGTGTTTCCTTTCCTGAATCAACTTCTCGAAGTAGGGTGCTCTGCATCAAGCGAACTGCCTCAACCAAGGAACACCGTAGCTTCGCCTCTGGGCCTGTAGCTATTCAAAAGCCTGCAGTGCCACAGGAAGAAGAGGACTTAAATTGCAGTAAGAACACAGCCGACTTTCTCTAGGAGGCATGGTGACTTCAGGCAGAATGTCCCAGATGGAATGCGAAGCCGAGAGTTTCTCTGAGTGCAGCTCGGACTAGGGCAATGCGTAAGACTTTGACGCCATGTGGGATGTGCTAGAACAGTGTTCCTGAGCGTGTGCAAGTGCTGGTGAAATTAAGCTGCTCCAAAAAAGGAGTGTGGTGCATTTCCCTATGCTCGGCATACACAGAGGAGCTCTAAAGGGCTACGGGCCTGGATGTTGCTTAGCAGACCCAGGTGGGCCTGGGGGTACTCAGTGTTCCCATCGGGAACAGGGTGCCCACGCTAGCTTCCAAGATGTCCAGAAAACGGTGCTGCAGTTAAAGTTATGCAAAGCAGAGGCCACCGCCTCATGGAAACTGCAGCACACCGCTGCTTCTGCGTGGCTAATCATGGCCTTACTTCCAGGCATGTGTTCATGCTGGGTGTGCCGGTAGCGACATAACATGCTAAGAGGCTGAGTTTATCCTCGGATAGAGTGACTACAGGTACGAGGTCCTCCAGGTATTCAAAGCACAGTGTTTTCTCATGGCAGCTCACACAAGGGCCATGACGAAGTCTTCCTGGGCACTTCGGACTCACCAGCAATATTGTCCTGAGGCCATTCGAGGACTCTGGAAATGTAGGTCTCCTCAAGGAAGGTACAGGGTGTTGCCCATCACTGGAAACGCACAGAGGGCCTCCGAGGGATCAACCAATGGGCCTTGAAGTTGCTCAGCCGGCCCACAGGTGTCTGGAGGTAGTCAGTGAAATTGGAGGGAAAATGATGCATACCCGAGAGGCCTAGGAGTACTCAAAAGTCTACTTCCTGTAAATTAAAGCACATAAGCCACTAAAAACTCATGGAAACAGCTACATGCCTCCCTTTCTGCACGGCTACTCAGGGCCTAACCTGGAGGCAAATTCTCACGTTGGGATTCCCTTTAGCTCTAGAGCTTGTCAGGTGGACCACCACAGCGGCCATTAAGCACCTGGTTCAGACACAGCAAACTCATAATTTTCCCT
The DNA here is from genome assembly GCF_003676395.1 of Aethalodelphis obliquidens. Classification (NCBI taxonomy): domain Eukaryota; kingdom Metazoa; phylum Chordata; class Mammalia; order Artiodactyla; family Delphinidae; genus Aethalodelphis; species Aethalodelphis obliquidens. Next base: position 259 of record NW_020840708.1, on the reverse strand, counting down.
GCAGCCTTCTTACAGGGTTTCCAGGCCTGTCAGGAGCAGGGAATGTCAGGTAACTGCAAGGCAGCGTGAATGCGGCCTTCAAAGTGGGAAAGCAAGTCTATTTCCAGCAGGCCCCCGTTTCCCTGGGCACCCTCAGCATAAACCCCTGTGGTATCTAACAAGTCCAAAGAGACACAGGTTACCCTGTGTTTCCTACCCTGAATCAGATTCTCGAAGTAGGGTGTTCTGCATCAAGCGAACTGCCTCAACCAAGGAACGG
>NW_020840707.1:0-2768 GCF_003676395.1 Aethalodelphis obliquidens | reverse complement strand
ACGGCGTAGCTGCTCCTCTGGGCCTGTGGCTATTCAAAAGCCTGCAGTGCCACAGGAAGAAGAGGACTTAAATTGCAGTAAGAACGCAAGCCAACTTTCTTGAGGAGGCACGGTGACTTCAGGCAGGAGGTCCCAGATGGAATGCGATGCCGAGGGTTTCTCTGAGTGCAGCTTGGACTAGGGCATTGCATAAGACTTCGACGCCATATGGGATGTGCTAGAATGGTGTTCCTGAGCGTGTGCGAGTGCTGGGGAAATTAGGCTGCTCCAAAAGAGAGTGCAGTGCGTTTCCCTATGCTCGGCATACACAGAGGGGCCCTAAAGGGCTCCGGGCCTGGATGTTGCTTAGCAGACCCAGGTGGGCCTGGGGGTACTCAGTGTCCCTGCCGGGAACAAGGTGTCCACGTGAGCCTCCTAGGTGTCTGGCAAACTGTGCTGCAGTTAAAGATATGCAGAGCAGAGGCCACGGCCTCATGGAAACTGCTGCATGCCTCTACTTTTGTGCGGCCAATCAGGGCCTTACCTCCAGTCACGTGTTCATGCTGGGTGCCCCTTTAGCGATACAGCATGGTAAGATGCTGACTTTCTCCTCGAGCAGAGTGACTTTAGGTATGGGGTCCTCGAAGTATTCAATGCAGAGTGTTTTTTCATGGCAGCTCACACAAGGGCCATGACAAAGACTTCCTGGGCACTTCGGACTCATCAGAAATGAGGTCCTGCTGCTGTTCGAGGACTCTGGAAATGTAGTTCTCCTCAAGGAACGTGCAGTGTGTTGCCCGTCACTCGGCACACTCAGAGGGCCTCCACCGGACAGACCAACTGGCCTCGATGTTGCTAAGCTGGCCCACAGGGTTCTGGAGGTACTCAGTGACTTTGGAGGGACAATGATGCACTCCCGAGAGGCCTAGGAGTCTTCAAATGGGTACTTCCTTGAAAATAAAGCAGAACAGCGACTAAGAACTCATGAAAACAGCTGTATGCCTCTCCTTCTGCCCGGCTACTCGGGACCTAAAATGGAGGCAAGTTCCCACGTTGAGTTTCCTTTTAGCTCTAGAGCTTGTCAGGCAGACCACCACCGCGGCCACGGAGGCACCTGGTTTAGACAGAGCAAACTCATTTTTTTCGAAGAAGCATTCCTACAGGGTTTAACAGGCCTGTCAACAGCAGGGAATGTCATGCAGCTTCAAGGCAGCATGAATGCAGCCTTCAAAATGGGAAAGCAAGGGTAGTTCCAGCGGGCCCCCGTTTCCATGAGCACCCTCAGCATACACCCCTGTGGTTTCTAACAAGTCCAAAGAGACACAGGTTACCCTGTGTTTCCTTTCCTGAATCAACTTCTCGAAGTAGGGTGCTCTGCATCAAGCGAACTGCCTCAACCAAGGAACACCGTAGCTTCGCCTCTGGGCCTGTAGCTATTCAAAAGCCTGCAGTGCCACAGGAAGAAGAGGACTTAAATTGCAGTAAGAACACAGCCGACTTTCTCTAGGAGGCATGGTGACTTCAGGCAGAATGTCCCAGATGGAATGCAAAGCCGAGAGTTTCTCTGAGTGCAGCTCGGACTTGGGCAATGCGTAAGACTTTGACGCCATGTGGGATGTGCTAGAACAGTGTTCCTGAGCGTGTGCAAGTGCTGGTGAAATTAAGCTGCTCCAAAAAAGGAGTGTGGTGCATTTCCCTATGCTCGGCATACACAGAGGAGCTCTAAAGGGCTACGGGCCTGGATGTTGCTTAGCAGACCCAGGTGGGCCTGGGGGTACTCAGTGTTCCCATCGGGAACAGGGTGCCCACGCTAGCTTCCAAGATGTCCAGAAAACGGTGCTGCAGTTAAAGTTATGCAAAGCAGAGGCCACCGCCTCATGGAAACTGCAGCACACCGCTGCTTCTGCGTGGCTAATCATGGCCTTACTTCCAGGCATGTGTTCATGCTGGGTGTGCCGGTAGCGACATAACATGCTAAGAGGCTGAGTTTATCCTCGGATAGAGTGACTACAGGTACGAGGTCCTCCAGGTATTCAAAGCACAGTGTTTTCTCATGGCAGCTCACACAAGGGCCATGACGAAGTCTTCCTGGGCACTTCGGACTCACCAGCAATATTGTCCTGAGGCCATTCGAGGACTCTGGAAATGTAGGTCTCCTCAAGGAAGGTACAGGGTGTTGCCCATCACTGGAAACGCACAGAGGGCCTCCGAGGGATCAACCAATGGGCCTTGAAGTTGCTCAGCCGGCCCACAGGTGTCTGGAGGTAGTCAGTGAAATTGGAGGGAAAATGATGCATACCCGAGAGGCCTAGGAGTACTCAAAAGTCTACTTCCTGTAAATTAAAGCACATAAGCCACTAAAAACTCATGGAAACAGCTACATGCCTCCCTTTCTGCACGGCTACTCAGGGCCTAACCTGGAGGCAAATTCTCACGTTGGGATTCCCTTTAGCTCTAGAGCTTGTCAGGTGGACCACCACAGCGGCCATTAAGCACCTGGTTCAGACACAGCAAACTCATAATTTTCCCTGCAGCCTTCTTACAGGGTTTCCAGGCCTGTCAGGAGCAGGGAATGTCAGGTAACTGCAAGGCAGCGTGAATGCGGCCTTCAAAGTGGGAAAGCAAGTCTATTTCCAGCAGGCCCCCGTTTCCCTGGGCACCCTCAGCATAAACCCCTGTGGTATCTAACAAGTCCAAAGAGACACAGGTTACCCTGTGTTTCCTACCCTGAATCAGATTCTCGAAGTAGGGTGTTCTGCATCAAGCGAACTGCCTCAACCAAGGAACGG
>NW_020840706.1:0-2768 GCF_003676395.1 Aethalodelphis obliquidens | reverse complement strand
AGCAGAGTAGCTGGAACTAACCCTATCTCCAGGCTTCCCTGGTGGCGCAGTAGTTAAGAATCCACCTGCCAACGCAGGGGACATGGGTTCAAGCCCTGGTCCGGGAAGATCCCACATGCCGCTGAGCAACTAAGCCAGTGCACCACAACTACTGAGTCTGTGCTCTAGAGCCCACAAGCCACAACTACTGAGCCAGCATGCTGCAACTACTGAAGCTCACACGCCTAGAGCCCATGCTCTGCAACAAGAGAAGCTACCACAATGAGAAGCCCACGCACTGCAACGAACAGTAGTCCCCACTCACTGCAACTAGAGAAAGCCTGCGGGCAGCAATGAAGACCCAACACAGCCAAAAATAAATAAAATAAAATAAATAAATTAAAAAAAAAACCCTATCTTCTGTGGAGAAAAGGGAAACCCTCTTGCACTGTTGGTGGGAATGTAAATTGATACAGCCACTATGGAGAACAGTACGGAGGTTCCTTAAAAAACTAAAAATAGAATTACCATATGACCCAGCAAGCCCACCGCTGGGCATATACCCAGAGAAAACCATAATTCAAAAAGACACATGCACCCCAGTGTTCATTGCAGCACTATTTACAATAGCCAGGTCATGGAAGCAACCTAGATGCCCATCGAGAGACAAATGGATAAAGAAGATGTGGTACATATATACAATGGAATATTACTCAGCCATAGAAAGGAACGAAATTGGGTCATTTGTAGAGCTGTGGATGGACTTAGAGACTGTCATACAGAGTGAAGTAAGTAAGAAAAACAAATATCGTATATTAGCGCATATATGTGGCATCTACAAAAATGGTACAGATGAACCAGTTTGCAAGGCAGAAATAGAGACATAGATGTAGAGAACAAATGTATGGACACCAAGGGGGGAAAGCGGGGGGTGGGGGGTGGGATGAACTGGGAGACTGGGATTGACATGTATACACTAATATGTATAAAATAGATAACTAATAAGAACCCACTGTATAGCACAGGGAACTCCACTTCATTGTACAGTAGAAACTAACACAACATTGTAAAACAACTATACCCCTGTTAAAAAAAAAAAGAAAGAAAACAAACTTATGGTTACCAGGGGATAAAGAGGGGGAGGGATAAACTGGAACACTGGGATTGACATATACACACTACTATATATAAAATAGATAACTAATAAGAACCTGCTGCATAGCACAGGGAACTCTACTCAATATTCTGTAATGGCCAATACGGAAAAAGAATGTAAAAAAAAGAGTGGATATATGTATAACTGATTCACTTTGCTGTACTCCTGAAACTAACACATTGTAAATCAACTATACTCCAATAAAAATTTTTTTAAAAAGAATTAAAAATAATAAAAATAATTAAATAAAAACCCTATCTCCAAATCCAGTCACATTCTAAGGCACTGGGGGTTAGGACTTCAACATACAAATTTGGGGGGGGGACACAATTCAGCCCATAACAAGTACTATGATTCCTATCTTACTTGTGAGGATTTTAAAATCTGCTGTGTCTAACAGAGCTAGTAAATGGTAAAGGCAGGCCTTGAATTTGGGTCTGTTTGACATCTGTTATGTCCACCATATAACACTGCCTCTAGAATCTGATTAGCAGTGCGGACACTAGGCTAGGCGTGACATCAACATCAGTATTTATATGCTACTGTTATGTCTAGAAGGTTTTGGTAGATGGTTTTCTTAGAAGCTTACTTTGAAATTCATAATAAATGTTAAGTCCTGCAGTTGTAGATTAATTTACATTTTGTTCCTTTGTTACTAGAATAAATTTCTCTAAGCAACAGAAAAATCTGTAATCCGCCCCTGCACAATCACATACCTGCCCTGGCTAATTATTTAAGACGCTGTTCAAAGCTATGCTCCTAATTAACAGTGTGCACTGCTTATGCCAAAACACAAGCCCAGCATCCCTTGCAGTTTGTAATCCATCTGGTCCCCAGGCCCATGCTGCCAGTGTCAGGTATGGCTAGCGTCTTCATGTCACCTCTCTTCCTGCATGGGGTGGGAGGAGGGGTCCATGGTAGGTAATGAATCAGTAAGGCTCAGCTAATTCTCTGGACTCTGTTGACATGCATGGCCAGTTTTCTCTCATGATTAATTACACTCGCTTCTGCAGGAGGATTAATTTACTTTTCTGGAGCACTTTTCTGATTTCTGCTGTTAAACAAATCTCAACAAAATCTCAGCTCAGAAGGAATGAAGTCCAGTTCAATGTGGGTATGACAACTGTCAAAATTCACACCTTGAAAGGGAACAGGTTACAAATAGAAGGATATGTGTGTGTATGTTTGTGTGTAAATACATGTATGCACATACATGAGCATAAACATAAATCTTGTACAATTATGATTTGTCTCATTAAGGTGAATATATGTCCATTTTTTCATGGTTGCCACCTACTTCAAAAAGCATACTAAAATAAATGTACAAGGAAATTAGATACTGCAGATTTCAGATGATAATACAGTCAAAAAAGGAGAGCAGATAATTGGAGACATATTCACAATTAGACATAACTCTCTTCAAACAAAGAAGTACCCCTAGTTAATTAATGTTTGTCAGCACTTTAAAATCATACAATTCATTGTCCTAGACATTCCCACCTAAACACTGAAAGACAAAAGGTTGGGGCGGTATGGAGCAGCTTAGGCTGGTTCTGGGTCTGTCTTGCTCAGTTATTCATCAGATTTACCAAAGATGGGGGAGTAAAACCACGAGCAGAGTAGCTGGAACTAA
>NW_020840705.1:0-2769 GCF_003676395.1 Aethalodelphis obliquidens | reverse complement strand
GATTAGGTGACGGGTTAGGGTAAGGCTTCGGGTAAGGGTTGGGGTTATGGTTAATATTACGGTGACGGTTCGGGTTAGGGGATGGGTACGGTTTACGGTACAGGTTAGGGTACGACAACGGTTTAGGGTGAGCATACGTGTTAGGTACGGGTTAGTGTTAGCGTACGGTTTAGGATTAGGGGACGGGTTAGGGAAAGTCTTTGGGTAAGGGTTAGGGTTACGGTTAGGGGATGGGGACTGGGACGGTTTAGGGTACAGGTTAGTGTACGACAACGGTTTATGGTGAGCATACATGTTAGGGTACAGGTTAGTGTTAGCATACGGGTTAGGATTAGGCGTCGAGTTAGGGTTAGGGTTAGGGTTAGGGTACGACAACGGTTTAGGGTGAGCGTACGTGTTAGGGTACGGGTTACTGTTACTGTACGGGTAGGATTAGGGGACAGGTTAGGGTAAGGCTTCAGGTTAGGGTTAGGGTTAGGGTTATGGGACAGGGATGGTTTAGGATACAGGTCAGAGTAAGACAACGGATTAGGGGGAGCGTACGTGTGAGGTCACAGGTTAGAGTTAGCATACGGGTTAGGATTAGGAGACGGGTTAGGGTAAGGCTTCGGGTAAGGGTTACGGTAGGGTTAGGGTTAGGGTTAGGGCTAGGGTTGGGGACGGTTTAGTGTCCAGGTTAGGGTACGAAAACAGTTTAGGGTGAGCGTTCGTGTGAGGGCACAGTTTAGTGTTAGCGTACGGGTTAGAATTAGGGGACAGGTTAAGGTAAGGCTTCGGGTAAGGGTTAGGGTTAGGGTTAGGGGACAGTTTAGGGTACAGGTTAGGGTACGACATCGGTTTCGGGTGAGCGTACGTGTGAGGGCACGGGTTAGTGTTAGTGTACGGGTTAGGATTAGGGGACGGGTTAGTGTAGGCTTCTGGTAAGGGTTAGGGTTAGGGTTAGGGGACGGGGACGGTGTAGGGTACAGCTTCGGGTACGACAACGGTTTAGTGTGAGGGCACGGTTTAGTGTTAGCGTACGAGTTAGGATTATGGGACGGGTTAGGGTAAGGCTTCGGGTAAGGGTTAGGGTTAGGGTTAGGGTTAGGGTTAGTGTTAGGGGACGGGGAACGTTTAGGGTGCAGGTTAGGGTACGACAACGGTTTAGGGTGAGAGTACGTGTGAGGGCACGGGTTAGTGTTAGCGTACGGGTTAGGATTAGGTGAGAGGTTAGGGAAAGGCTTCGGGTAAGGTTTAGGGTTAGGGTTAGGGGACGGGGACGGTTTAGGGTACAGGTTAGGGTACGACAACGGTTTAGAGTTAGCGTACGTGTGAGGGCATGGGTAAGTGTTAGCGTATGGTTTAGGAATACGGGACGGGTTAGGTCTAGGGGACAGGGATGGTTTAGGGTTAAGATTAGGGTAAAACAACAGTTTAGGGTGAGCGTACGTGTGAGGGCACGGGTTAGTGTTAGCGTACGGGTTAGGATTGGTGACGGGTTATGGTAAGGCTTTGGGTAAGGGTTAGGGTTAGGGTGAGGTTAGGGGATGGGGACAGTTTAGGGTACAGGTTAGTGGACGACAACGGTTTACGGTGAGCGTACGTGTGAGGGCAAAGGTTAGTGTTAGCGTAAGGGTTAGGATTAGGGGACGGGTTAGGGTAAGGCTTCGAGTAAGGGTTAGGGTTAGGGTTAAAGGAAGGGGACGGTTTAGGGTACAGGTTAGGGTACAACAACGGTTTAGGGTGAGCGTACGTGTGAGCGCACGGTTTACTGTTAGAGTACGTGTTAGGATTATGGGACGGGTTAGGGTAGGGCTTCAGGTAAGGGTTAGGGTTAGGTTTAGGGTTACGTGATGGGGACAGTTTAGGGTACAGGTTAGGGTATGACCACGGTTTAGGGTTAGTGTACGTTTTAGGGTACAGGTTTGTGTTAGCATACTGGTTAGGATTAGGAGACGGGTCAGGGTAAGGCTTGGGGTAACTGTTAGGGTTAGGGTTAGGTGACGGGGACGGTTTAGGGTACATGTTAGGGTAAGACAATGGTTTAAGGTGAGCGTATGTGTTAGGGTACGGGTTAGTGTTAGGGTAAGGGTTAGGATTAGGTGATGGGTTAGTGTAAGGTTTCGGGTAAGGTTTAGGGTTAGGGGACGGGGATGGTTTAGGGTACAGGTTAGGGTACGACAACGGTTTAGGGTGAGCTTACGTGTTAGGGTATGGGTTAGTGTTAGCGTATGAGTTAGGATTAGGGGATGGTTTAGGGTAAGGCTGAGGGTAAGGGTTACGGTTAGGGTTAGGGTTAGGGGACGGGAACGGTTTAGGGTACAGGTTAGGGTATGACAATGGTTCAGGTTGAGCATACGTGTTAGGGTATGGGTTAGTGTTAGCGTACGGATTAGGATTAGGGGATGGGTTAGTGTAAGGCTTCGGTTGAGGGTTAGCGTTAGGGTTACGGTTAGGGTTAGGGGATGGGGACGGTTTAGGGTACAGGTTAGGCTATGACAATGGTTTAGGGTGAGCGTACGTGTTAAGATATGGGTTACTGTTAGGGTACCATTTAGGATTAGGGGACGGGTCAGGATAAGGGTTCGGGTAAATTTTATGGTTAGGGTTAGGGGAAGGGGACGGGGATGGAGAAGGTTTAGGGTACAGGTTAGGGTACGAAAACGGTTTCAGTTGAGTGTACGTGTTAGGGTACGGGTTAGTGTTAGTGTACCGGTTAGGATTAGGGGATGGTTTAGGTTAAGGGTTTGGGTAAGGGTTAGGGGACGGTTTAGGGTACAGGTTAGGGTA
>NW_020840704.1:0-2769 GCF_003676395.1 Aethalodelphis obliquidens | reverse complement strand
AGCAGAGTAGCTGGAACTAACCCTATCTCCAGGCTTCCCTGGTGGCGCAGTAGTTAAGAATCCACCTGCCAACGCAGGGGACATGGGTTCAAGCCCTGGTCCGGGAAGATCCCACATGCCGCTGAGCAACTAAGCCAGTGCACCACAACTACTGAGTCTGTGCTCTAGAGCCCACAAGCCACAACTACTGAGCCAGCATGCTGCAACTACTGAAGCTCACACGCCTAGAGCCCATGCTCTGCAACAAGAGAAGCTACCACAATGAGAAGCCCACGCACTGCAACGAACAGTAGCCCCCACTCACTGCAACTAGAGAAAGCCTGCGGGCAGCAATGAAGACCCAACACAGCCAAAAATAAATAAAATAAAATAAATAAATTAAAAAAAAAACCCTATCTTCTGTGGAGAAAAGGGAAACCCTCTTGCACTGTTGGTGGGAATGTAAATTGATACAGCCACTATGGAGAACAGTACGGAGGTTCCTTAAAAAACTAAAAATAGAATTACCATATGACCCAGCAAGCCCACCACTGGGCATATACCCAGAGAAAACCATAATTCAAAAAGACACATGCACCCCAGTGTTCATTGCAGCACTATTTACAATAGCCAGGTCATGGAAGCAACCTAGATGCCCATCGAGAGACAAATGGATAAAGAAGATGTGGTACATATATACAATGGAATATTACTCAGCCATAGAAAGGAACGAAATTGGGTCATTTGTAGAGCTGTGGATGGACTTAGAGACTGTCATACAGAGTGAAGTAAGTAAGAAAAACAAATATCGTATATTAGCGCATATATGTGGCATCTACAAAAATGGTACAGATGAACCAGTTTGCAAGGCAGAAATAGAGACATAGATGTAGAGAACAAATGTATGGACACCAAGGGGGGAAAGCGGGGGGTGGGGGGTGGGATGAACTGGGAGACTGGGATTGACATGTATACACTAATATGTATAAAATAGATAACTAATAAGAACCCACTGTATAGCACAGGGAACTCCACTTCATTGTACAGTAGAAACTAACACAACATTGTAAAACAACTATACCCCTGTTAAAAAAAAAAAAGAAAGAAAACAAACTTATGGTTACCAGGGGATAAAGAGGGGGAGGGATAAACTGGAACACTGGGATTGACATATACACACTACTATATATAAAATAGATAACTAATAAGAACCTGCTGCATAGCACAGGGAACTCTACTCAATATTCTGTAATGGCCAATACGGAAAAAGAATGTAAAAAAAAGAGTGGATATATGTATAACTGATTCACTTTGCTGTACTCCTGAAACTAACACATTGTAAATCAACTATACTCCAATAAAAATTTTTTTAAAAAGAATTAAAAATAATAAAAATAATTAAATAAAAACCCTATCTCCAAATCCAGTCACATTCTAAGGCACTGGGGGTTAGGACTTCAACATACAAATTTGGGGGGGGGACACAATTCAGCCCATAACAAGTACTATGATTCCTATCTTACTTGTGAGGATTTTAAAATCTGCTGTGTCTAACAGAGCTAGTAAATGGTAAAGGCAGGCCTTGAATTTGGGTCTGTTTGACATCTGTTATGTCCACCATATAACACTGCCTCTAGAATCTGATTAGCAGTGCGGACACTAGGCTAGGCGTGACATCAACATCAGTATTTATATGCTACTGTTATGTCTAGAAGGTTTTGGTAGATGGTTTTCTTAGAAGCTTACTTTGAAATTCATAATAAATGTTAAGTCCTGCAGTTGTAGATTAATTTACATTTTGTTCCTTTGTTACTAGAATAAATTTCTCTAAGCAACAGAAAAATCTGTAATCCGCCCCTGCACAATCACATACCTGCCCTGGCTAATTATTTAAGACGCTGTTCAAAGCTATGCTCCTAATTAACAGTGTGCACTGCTTATGCCAAAACACAAGCCCAGCATCCCTTGCAGTTTGTAATCCATCTGGTCCCCAGGCCCATGCTGCCAGTGTCAGGTATGGCTAGCGTCTTCATGTCACCTCTCTTCCTGCATGGGGTGGGAGGAGGGGTCCATGGTAGGTAATGAATCAGTAAGGCTCAGCTAATTCTCTGGACTCTGTTGACATGCATGGCCAGTTTTCTCTCATGATTAATTACACTCGCTTCTGCAGGAGGATTAATTTACTTTTCTGGAGCACTTTTCTGATTTCTGCTGTTAAACAAATCTCAACAAAATCTCAGCTCAGAAGGAATGAAGTCCAGTTCAATGTGGGTATGACAACTGTCAAAATTCACACCTTGAAAGGGAACAGGTTACAAATAGAAGGATATGTGTGTGTATGTTTGTGTGTAAATACATGTATGCACATACATGAGCATAAACATAAATCTTGTACAATTATGATTTGTCTCATTAAGGTGACTATATGTCCATTTTTTCATGGTTGCCACCTACTTCAAAAAGCATACTAAAATAAATGTACAAGGAAATTAGATACTGCAGATTTCAGATGATAATACAGTCAAAAAAGGAGAGCAGATAATTGGAGACATATTCACAATTAGACATAACTCTCTTCAAACAAAGAAGTACCCCTAGTTAATTAATGTTTGTCAGCACTTTAAAATCATACAATTCATTGTCCTAGACATTCCCACCTAAACACTGAAAGACAAAAGGTTGGGGCGGTATGGAGCAGCTTAGGCTGGTTCTGGGTCTGTCTTGCTCAGTTATTCATCAGATTTACCAAAGATGGGGGAGTAAAACCACGAGCAGAGTAGCTGGAACTAA
>NW_020840703.1:0-2770 GCF_003676395.1 Aethalodelphis obliquidens | reverse complement strand
TGAATGACACACCTGGTATAGAGACTTGTTTTTAAATGGCCATGACCACATGGGAGGCAGGAGGTAAGACTCCATCCCTACTAGATGGGAAGTTAGAACTAAACCTATCTATCCCTAGCTTCACCTTTAATGAAAGGGTGTGCCAGGAGAAAAAAATATCTGCTGGCAAAGGGACACTAAGAACAAATTCTCTTGGCCTCTGCTCTGGGTAGGAAACAGGTAGGAAATCTTGAGAATTCTGAACCGCAGATCTGTGTTCACAGTGTTTGGGTTGCAAATTTATTTGCGGTCTTGCATACAGAAGCTAAGAAATTAACTTAAAATGCTCCCAAATCGGTGGTATTCCAAACACAAAACTAAACCCTTTCTGGAGAGGCAGACCTTCAACACAGGTCTATAGCGTTCCCACAGATAAAGTTTAGCTAAACGTGAGCTCATGATCTAAATTTACACAATAATGAAGAAATCAGCTACAAGTGGAGAGAATCAGCAAAAACAATCAATAGCAGAATTAAATTCCCAAGGCCATCCATCAGATGTTGGAATAATCAGGTGCCAGGCAGAAAATATACATAAAATTAGAATTGAAACAAGGAGCAAGGATGTTTTAAAAGACTGGGTAGGATCTTTAAAACATTTTTAAAGTACATGTCATTGATAAAGTTAAAAACTCAAAGGTCGTGTAATACAGCAGATTAATCGTGGAGAAGAGTGAAATTATGCTGTTTTTAAAAATGTGGCAGATCATATTTCCTGCCTAATTATATAAGTTGATTTATCCTAAAAAAATACACAGTATTTTAGAGACTTATTGGCTGTAAAATAAGTTAAGGGTATTTCAAAGGGCTTCTCTGCAAAGAAAAGTGAGAAGTAGCAAAACACAGAAAGTCGAGGGGAAAAAATGTCAATATATACATTGCTATAAGGTGAACTAGGCCTTAGGCCAGCAACTATGAGGAGGAGCTGACCCTTAGATACTTACAACTAAGCTGGAATCTTCAAAAAGTTCAACTATTTATAAGTAAAAAGATTTATTAAAATTAATAACCAAGTGTTTTAATTGACATCAGAAGAGTAAAACAATAAACCCTGAGAACATAGAAAAAATAGACAATAAAGATATGAGCAGAACTTAATAAAACAGAAAAAAGTATAAAATTGAGGTGAACTAGTAAGTCAAAAGAATATTCTTTGAAAAGATTTAAAAAAAACACACTTTGATTAAGCAAAACAAAAACGTAAGTAAATAATATACAGAATCAGGACAATGTTATAGCAGAGAGTACAAACAGAGAATATATGAAATGCCAGTAAATTTGAACATTTCTGTAAAGTGGACAATTTCCTAGCTCCTAAAGTTTATCAAAACTGACACAAGAGGAAATTTTTAGCTGGAGTTCTTGCACCAGTAAAGGAATTAAGTCAATAGTTTACAAGCTTTCACCAAGAAAATACCAGACCCGGCCAGATCATTTGGGAGGTGAATTCTATCCAACTTCTATTAAACAGATAATGTCAATATTAACAAAGAAAAACTTCTAGAGAGTAGCAAAGGAAGAATGCTCCTTTATTCATCTTATGAAGTCTATATAATCCTAATACTGAAAATAGATTAGGACTGTAAGGAAAAAGAAATTTACAGGTCAAATTTACTTGTAAATATAAAAGCAAAAATTTTTAACTATGGTTATTAGCTACCCAAGTTCACTAGAGTAAGAAAAAGCATGAGCAAGTTAGGTCATCCAATGAATGAAAAGGTAGTTTAATGTCAAGAATATATATCAATAGATTGAAATCACCACATTTTATTTCTTTCATCTGTCTCTTTAAAAAATTGGTAAGTACTTATATTGATCTCTCTTGTACTAGGCACTGTGCTAAGTCACTTACATATTTACTCCTTTAAACCTTCTATCATCCCTGGGGGAAAGTTCTATTTTGCTTCCATTTCTTAGCTAAGACTCTAACCCCCAGGAAAGTAAAGCAACATTTATAAGTTTTTGTGGATGGTCAGTGACGGGACCAGTACAAGAACATCCAAAGTCTGTGCTTGGAAACAGTGCCCCATGTTGACACTCACATTACAGATGAAAGGAAAGGAACCATGAACTTAACATATAGATTAAATCTCACATACAGGTTAAAGGAAAGGAACCATGCACCTACATTATAGATTAATACCCACATAACAGGTTAAAGGAAAAAGAAACATGCGCTTCTCTCAAAAGTTTTAAAGAAAGCATATCCATTTCTAAATATATTTCCCAATTTGTTTTGCTTGTTTTCTGACCTTTGTAGTGCATTTTGCCATGAGGAAAATTTTAATTCTTATATAATTAAATGTATCCTTTTTTCTTTGTATCTTAGAAAGGTATTCCTCATGAATATTTTATTTCAAGTCTCCCAGGTTTCTGATACTTTTACACTTTCATTATTTTTTAACTTTCAACTAGTTGCTGTATCTAGAATTTAGTAATTCTATGATAGCCATATTTTCCCACTTTTGTTGAATAATTTTTGCTACTGATCCAAAACGTGAATTTTATTTTAATCTCAATTCCCTTATGCTCTTACATCTAATTTTAAGATGCTTCCTATTCCACTGGTTGTTTTATCTATCTAAAACAAAATGCTACCTTAAAAATAATGTAATTATAATATAATAAATGTAATTAGTAAACAGAATACAATATATAATAAATAGCATAATATAAAATAACAAAATATAATTTACCATATAACAAGGTCAAAGGAGAGCAAAAGTATAAAA
>NW_020840702.1:0-2770 GCF_003676395.1 Aethalodelphis obliquidens | reverse complement strand
TCTAGAGTACTTTTAATTTCATTTATTGTGTTGTTCATCGTTGCTTGTTTCATCTTTAGTTCTTCTAGGTCCTTGTTAACTGATTCTTGCATTTTGTCCAATCTATTGTCCATTCTATCTCCAAGATTTCGGATCAACCTTACTATCATTATTCTGAATTCTCTTTCAGGTAGACTGCCTATTTCCTCTTCATTTGTTAGGTCTGGTGCATTTTTATCTTGCTCCTTTATCTGCTGTGTGTTTTTCTGTCTTCTCATTTTGCTTATCTTACTGTGTTTGGGGTCTCCTTTTGCAGGCTGCAGGTTTGTAGTTCCTCCTGTTTTTGATGTCTGTCTCCAGTGGCTAAGGTTGGTTCAGTGGGTTGTGTAGGCTTCCTGGTGGAGGGGGCTAGTGCCTGTGTTGTGGTGGATGAGGCTGGATCTTGTCTCTCTAGTGGGCAGGTTCACGTCTGGTGGTGTGTTTGGGGGTGTCTGTGGCCTTATTATGATTTCAGGCAGCCTCTCTGCTAATGGGTGGGGTTGTGTTCCTGTTTTGCTAGTTGTTTGGCATAGGTTTTCCAGCACTGTGGCTTGCTGGTCGTTGAGTGAAGCTGGGTGCTGGTGTTAAGATGGAGGTCTCTGGGAGATTTTCGCCGTTTGATATTATGTGGAGCTGGGAGGTCTCTTGTTGATCAGTGTCCTGAAGTTGGCTGTCCTACCTCAGAGGCAGAGCCCTGCCTCCTGGCTGGAGCACCAAAAGCTTTTCATCCACAGGCTCAGGATAAAAGGGAAAAAAAGTAGAGGGAATTAGTAGAAGTATGAGGAAAGAAAGAAGGAAAGGAGGGTCGGAAGGAAGGAAGAAAGAAAGAAAGAAGCAAAGAAGGAAAGAAGGCAAGAAGGAAAGAAAGGAGGGAGGGAGGGAGGAAGGAAGGAAGGAGGGAAAGAAGGAAAAAAGACAGAAAGAAAAAAGATACAGTAAAAATAAAATAAAGTATAATAAAGTTATTGAATTAAAAAATTCTTATTTAGAAGAAAAAAAAAAAAAAAGGGACGGAAAGAACCTTAGGACAAATGTTGGAAGCAAAGCTATACCGACAAAATCTTACACAGAAGCATACACATACACCCTCACTAAAAGAGGTAAATGGGGAAAAATCCTAAATCTTGCTGTCAGAGACCACCTCCTCAATTTGGGATGATTCGTTGTCTAAAGGAGGGAAGGAAGGACAGAAAGAAAGAAAGAAAGAACGAAGGTAAAGTATAATAAGGTTTTTAAAATTAATTATTAAGAAAAAAAAAATTAAAAAAAAAAAAAACATGGACGGATAGAACCCTAGGACAAATGGTGGAAGCAAGACTATACAGACAAGATCTCACACAGAAGCATACACATACACATTCACAAAAGGAGGAAAGGGGAAAAAATCATAGATCTTGCTCCTAAAGTCCACTTCCTTAATTTGGGATGATTGGTTGTCTATTCAGGTATTCCACAGATGCAGGGTACATCAAGTTGATTGTGGAGCTTTAATCCGCTGCTTCTGAGGCTGCTGGGAGAGATTTCCCTTTCTCTTCTTTGTTCTCACAGCTCCCAGGGCTAAGCTTTGGATTTGGCCCTGCCTCTGCGTGTAGATCGCTGGAGGGCGTCTGTCTTTTGCTCAGACAGGATGGGGTTAAAAGAGCCGCTGATTGGGGGCTCTGGCGCACTCAGGCCGGCGGGGACGGAGGGGCACAGAGTGCGGGGCGGGCCTGCGGTGGCAAAGGCCGGCATGACTTTGCACCAGCCTGAGGCGCGCTGTGCGCTCTCCCGGGGAAGTTGTCCCTGGATCCCGGGAACCCGGCAGTGGCGGGCTGCACAGGCTCCGCGGAAGAGGGGTGTGGAGAGTGACCCGTGCTCGCACACAGGCCCCTCGGTGGCGGCAGCAGCAGCCCTAACTTCTCCCGCCCGCCTCTGGGGTCCGCGCTTTCAGCCGCGGCTCGCGCCCGTCTCTGGATTCCGCGCTTTCAGCCGCGGCTCGCGCCCGTCTCTGGGGTCCGCGCTTTCAGCCGCGGCTCGCGCCCGTCTCTGGGGTTCGCGCTTTTAGCCGCGGCTCGCGCCCGTCTCTGGAGTTCCTTTAAGCAGCGTTCTTAAACCCCTCTCCTCACGCCCCAGGAAACAAAGAGGGAAGGAAAAGTCTCCTGCCTCTTCTGCAGGTGCAGGGTTTTCCCCGGAATCCCTCCCGGCTAGCTGTGGTGCACTAACCCCTTCAGGCTATGTTCAAGCCGCCAACCCCAGTCCTCTCCCTGCGCTCCGGCCTCAGCTCGCAGCCCCGCTCGCCCCGGCGGGTGAGCAGACAAGCCTCTCGAGCTGGTGAGTGCCGGTCGGCACCGATCCTCTGTGCGGGAATCTCCCCGCTTTGCCCTCCGCACCCGTTGCTGTGCACTCCTCCGCAGCTTCGAAGCTCCCCCCTCCGCCTCCCGCAGTCTCCGCCCGCGAAGGGGCTTCCTAGAGTGTGGAAACTTTTCCTCCTTCACAGCTCCCTCCCACTGGTGCAGGTGCCGTCCCTATTCTTTTGTCTCTGTTTTTTCTTTTGCCCTACCCAGGTACATGGGGAGTTTCTTGCCTTTTGGGAGGTCTGAGGTCTTCTGCCAGCCTTCAGTAGGTGTTCTGTAGGAGTTGTTCCACGTGTAGATGTATTTCTGGTGTATCTGTAGGGAGGAAGGTGATCTCCGCGTCTTACTCTTCCGCCATCTTCCGCTTTTTCCCCGTGTTTTGTTTTGTAGTTCACTTCATGTGTAGTCAAGTTTACATT
>NW_020840701.1:0-2771 GCF_003676395.1 Aethalodelphis obliquidens | reverse complement strand
TCTTCCCTCTTGTGTCTCCCTCCCTCCCACCCTCCCTATCCCACCCCTCTAGGTGGTCACAAACCACCTAGCTGATCTCCCTATGCTATGTGGCTACTTCCCACTAGCTATCTATTTTACGTTTGGTAGTGTATATATGTCCATGCCACTCCCTCACTTTGTCACAGCTTACCCTTCCCCCTCCCCACATTCTCAAGTCCATGCTCTACTAGGTCTGTGTCTTTATTCCTGTCTTAACCCTAGTTTCTTCATGACCTTTTATTTATTTTTTTCTTCAATTCCATATATATGTTAGCATACGGTATTTATTTTTCTCTTTCTGACTTACTTCACTCTGTATGACAGTCTCTAGGTCCATCCACCTCACTACAAATAACTCAATTTCGTTTCTTTTTATGGCTGAGTAATATTGCATTGTATATATGTGCCACATCTTTATCCATTCATCTGTTGATGGACACTTAGGTTGCTTCCATGTCCTGGCTATTGTAAATAGAGCTGCAATGAACGTTTTGGTACATGACTCTTTTTGAATTATGGTTTTCTCAGGGTATATGCCCAGTAGTGGGATTGCTGGGTCGTATGGTAGTTCTATTTGTAGTTTTTAAGGAACCTCCATACTGTTCTCCATAGTGGCTGTATCAATTTACATTCCCACCAATAGTGCAAGAGTGTTCCCTTTTCTCCACACCCTCTCCAGCACTTATTGCTTCTAGATTTTTTGATGATGGCCATTCTGACTGGTGTGAGATGATATCTCACTGTAGTTTTGATTTGCATTTCTCTAATGATTAATGATGTTGAGCATTCTTTCATGTGTTTGTTGGCAATCTGTATATCTTCTTTGGAGAAATGTCTATTTAGGTCTTCTGCCCATTTGTGAATTAGGTTGATTGTTTTTTTGTTATTGAGCTGCACGAGCTGCTTGTAAATTTTGGAGATTAATCCTTTGTCAGTTGCTTCATTTGCAAATATTTTCTCCCATTCTGAGGGTTGTCTTTTCATCTTGCTTATGTTTTCCTTTGCTGTGCAAAAGATTTTAAGTTTCATTAGGTCCCATTTGTTTATTTTTATTTCCATTTCTCTAGGAGGTGGGTCAAAAAGGATCTGGCTGTGATTTATGTAATTGAGTGTTCTGCCTATGTTTTCCTCTAAGAGTTTGATAGTGTCTGGCCTTACACTTAGGCCTTTAATCCATTTTGTGTTTATTTTTGTGTATGGTGTTAGGGACTGTTCTAATTTCATACTTTTACATGTACCTGTCCAGTTTTCCCAGCACCACTTATTGAAGAGGCTTTCTTTTCTCCACTGTATATTCTTGCCTCCTTTATCAAAGATAAAGTGACCATATGTGTGTGGGTTTATCTCTGGGCTTTCTATCCTGTTCCATTGATCTAGCTTTCTGTTTTTGTGCCAGTACCATACTGTCTAGATTATTGTAGCTTTGTAGTATAGTCTGAAGTCAGGGAGCCTGATTCCTCCAGCTCCATTTTTCGTTCTCAAGATTGCTTTGGCTATTCGGGGTCTTTTGTGTTTCCATACAAGTTGTGAAATTTTTTGTTCTACTTCTGTGAAAACTGCCATTGGTAGTTTGATAGGGATTGCATTGAATCTGTAGATTGCTTTGGGTAGTAGAGTCATTTTCACAGTGTTGATTCTTCCAATCTAAGAACATGGTATATCTCTCCATCTATTTGTATCATCTTTAATTTCTTTTATCAGTGTCTTATAATTTTATGCATACAAGTCTTTTGACTCCTTAGGTAAGTTTATTCCTAGATATTTTATTCTTTTTGTTGCAATGATAAATGGGACTGTTTCCTTAATTTCTCTTTCAGATTTTTCACCATTAGTGTATAGGAATGCCAGAGATTTCTGTGCATTAGTTTTTTATACTGCTACTTTACCAAATTCATTAATTAGCTCTAGTAGTTTTCTGATAGCATCTTTAGGATTCTCTATGTATAGTATCATGTCATCTGCAAACAGTGACAGCTTTACTTCTTCTTTTCCTATTTGGATTCCTTTTATTTCTTTTTCTTCTCTGATTGCTGTGGCTAGGACTTCCAAAACTATGTTGAATAAGAGTGGTGAGAGTGGGAAACCTTGTCTTGTTCCTGATCTTAGTGGAAATGGTTTCAGTTTTTCACCATTGAGGATGACGTTGGCTGTGGGGTTGTCATATATGGCCTTTATTATGTTGAGGAAATTTCCCTCTATGCCTACATTCTGCAGGACTTTTATCATCAGTGGGTGTTGAATTTTGTCAGAAGCTTTCTCTGCATCTATTGAGATGATCATATGGTTTTTCTCCTTCAATTTGTTAACATGGGGTATCACGTTGATTGATTTGCATATATTGAAGAATCATTGCATTCCTGGAATAAACCTTACTTGATCATGGTGTATGATCCTTTTAATGTGCTGTTGGATTCTGTTTGCTAGTATTTTGTTGAGGATTTTTGCATCTATGTTCATCAGTGATATTGGCCTGTAGTTTTCTTTCTTTGTGACATCTTTGTCTGGTTTTGGTATCAGGGTGATGGTGGCCTCGTAGAATGAATTTGGGAGTGTTCCTCCCTCTGGTATATTTTGGAAGAGTTTGAGAAGGATAGGTGTTAGCTCTTCTCTAAATGTTTGACAGAATTCATCTGTGAAGCCATCTGGTCCTGGACTTTCGTTTGTTGGAAGATTTTTAATCACAGTTTCCATTTCAGTGCTTGTGATTGGTCTGTTGATATTTCCTATTTCTTCCTGGTTCAGTCTCGGCA
>NW_020840700.1:0-2772 GCF_003676395.1 Aethalodelphis obliquidens | reverse complement strand
TTGTGTGATAAATTTAATACATGTTAAAATGAATACAACTTTCAATTAAAATAAACTACCTGCAGGTCTCATCCAGAAGCTTTGGTTTTATAGATTGCCCATGTAAGAGGAAAACTCTCAGAGTGCTTGTGGATTCGTGAATGTCATAAATTTCACCGGGAAGAACTGTTCAAGTGCTTCTGCCTGTGGAGTTAATGGCTGGCCTACTCCTCAGCTCCTGCAGTGCCAACCCCTATAGCCCCGAGCATACTGTGTTCACAGAGTGGGTCTTTACTGAATGTTTAAGTAGACCCTGAGCACTCACTGTGGGCAGCCTTGTGATACAAAGCCTCTTTCTCAGATTCAACAAAAGATGCTGCTGTGTGGAAAGGTGTTAAGAGGTAGGGGAACATGAAGTGTGATAGTATAGTAAAGTTCATTGAATGGTGGTCATGGGGATTTTCTTATTTTATTATTTGGCTATTCTTGTATAGTAACAGAACTCCTTATTTTCTTTTGGGAACCACTCTTCCATCTCTCAATCAGGTGGTTTCTGCATGCTTGACACCCACAGTCCCCACCCCCCATGGCTCACAGGTGGTCATGTGACTCAGACCTGGCCAATCAGAGTACCACACACTGTCCATAGTGCTTAATCCTTGGTGTTTAACACATGCAAAACCATTGAAAACCTAGAGAATTCGTTTTAATTTTTATTTCTTCTGGAATTATTAGGAAATATGTTGAATCTTTTTGCTGCAATCACTAGCTGTAAGAACCACTTGAATCTAAGAGTCATTGGGGAACACCTTTATTACCACAAGGATTTCAAGTATCTGAAAGGGTGAAGATAACAAAGAGGAAAACGGATTTAAGAAAGACAGAGATGGAGTTGTGTGACATAGTTGGAATCCATAGATTCAGAGTGCCTGACATTTCTCCTGTTCTCTATTATTTCCATTTAGTGTGTGAGCTCCTTTGAGTTTTCAGCGTTACCTGCAACTGAAAGCCTCACTCATACAAGAATGTTTTGTTGCCTCATCTTGAAACAGGATTGGAAGTGGAGCAGTGTTTTCTGTTCAGTTTTAGATGCGTTTTTTTTCACTATTTTTTTACTATTTCAAAGTAGTTTCAAATTTACAAAATTTGCAATAATAAAAATAGTGTGAAGAAAAACCACTGTTTACACAGACTACCCAGCTTTACCTGTCTTAACACTCTAGCCAATTTGCTTTGCCATCTATTCTTTATCTCCCTCTCTCTCTCCTCCTGTTTTTCTCCATCTTTCTCTCTCTAACATATATATTATAACATGTTATAACATATATATGTCTTTGTGTATATATATATATATACACACACACACATATACATGACATGCACACACCACATACATACACACATATATGTATATATGTGTATCTATATAAACACACAGAGTATATATGTAAGTAATTATATATATACATATATACATATGCACATAATATTTTGAGCTATTTTAGGGTAAGTTACACATGTATAATAGTTTGACCCTTTATCCCTAAATATGTCAGTGTGTGTTTCCTAAGAATAGGGTTATCCTCTTACATTTTCACATCATAGTACAGTTATCAACTTTATAAATTTACATGAATATAATCCTTTAATCTACAGTGCATCTTTCAATTTTGTCAGTTTCTTAATAATATCTTTATAGAATAACCCCGACCAACTCCTCCAGGAGACAGTCAACTGGGTCTGTGACGAAGCTCCAGTTAAAACTCTAGAAACCAAAGCTTAGGTGAGCTTTCCTGAATGCAAATTCTTCATGTCTATTAGCACACGTCATTGATGAGAGGAGTTAACACTGTCCATGACTTCACCAGGAAAGGACAGCTGGATGATCCATGTTTGGAGACCTTCTAAAGTCTACCAATTGCATTTTTTCCTTTGTCTGATTTTAATTGGTATTCTTTCATTGTAATAGGCTATAGCCATGAGTATAATAGCTTTCAGTGATATTTGTCAGTTTTTCTAGAAAATTATCGAACTTGCGGGTGGTCTTGGGGATCTCTGAACTTGTAATTTGTGTCAAAAGTGAGGGTGATTAGGGAAATGCCCAGACTTTTTAGATGGTGTCAGAAGAAAGGGTGGTATTGTGGACAGTTCTCTAGCATCACAGTATTACATTGACCTGCCCCCACCCCCTGCCCCAGCTATCAGAAGTGCCCTGTGGTACCTCAGACACCTGGAAAAGGTCACCAAACTTCAGTTTGCTTACACTGAAATTGCCTTTACTGGGTGGGTTCTGTAATTTAATCTCAAACAAAAGATTGCTCTCAAAACACAAGCCTATTTCTTTTGTTCTGAGGGTATTTTAATTGTTGTCTCCAAAAGATGTGAGGACATGTACCATATGACCTGCTCTACTAGATAGCCTAATGACAGTTTTGGGAGAAAGCTTTCTGGGTGCAGCTCTTATTACCTCATTGCTGACTTTATGAGTTAGTGGGAGGTAAGGAAGAGCAATTGGATAGGATAAGACATGCTGGGTTTAAACCAATTTCTACCCCCCAAAACACCTTTGGAGACTTTTCATACTATAATATAGCACGTGCTTGAGAAATAGTTAATATTTTTCCATAGTGAATCTTGCTAGTGAGGGAGGGAAATACTACTAAAAGGAATAGCAGTCTAAAAATTGATTCAAACAAATGTGCCATTAGAAGCATGCAGTTAAAGTAGTGAGTAAAGATGCTTTATTTCTTACAATTCTTTCTATGAACATCCATACTTTAGGACCATAAAAAG
>NW_020840699.1:0-2773 GCF_003676395.1 Aethalodelphis obliquidens | reverse complement strand
TGGTTTAAGGGATTCTTCCTACAGCTAAAACATGCATGGGAAACCCAGAGGATTGTACACCATGTGATCGGGCAACGTTTCTAAAACCCATCTCATTTTTTGTCCCTTGGTACACGGGTTCGCCATTCCAGACGCTTTACTAAAAATCTCCCCACGTGGAGAGTCAGTGCCTTAAAACTCCTGTTTGGCACAGTTAGCAATTTCTGCGGAAGTTGAACGGGAATAGGGAGAACCAATGAGAGACTAGCTGTAGGTGTTTGGAGGGTCACATTTCACTCTAATTTCCCACCAGGAAGAGGAATTAACAAAAGGCTCAGCATGCCGTGTTGAAACAAGATTAGGGCCTGAAGCAATCCTGCAGTTCTGCGGCCAGCCCACAAGAAAGCGAGTTGAAGAAAGGACCTCAGGGGCACTGTAATTCATAAACCTGCAGAGTTATAAATGACAGCTATCGTCCAAAAATATATTGAGGTAAGGCTGCGAGGAGGACTTGAAAGCATGGCACAATTGCAGGAAACAGATTTCAGGAGGTAGATGGAAACTGCATTTAAAGCATATGAAAAGCGGCAGAACTTCGACAATGATGCACTTGGCCAAAAAGGGCGTATGCGTTTTTTTCCTGAATACATGCAGGAAAAAACGCATACGCTCTTTTTGTCCAAATAAGCAAGCCTGCAACGGAGATCTGCACTACAATGAAGTCTCACTTCCCACCGGTCAAAAGGGCCATCTGAAAAAAGTGTAAAAACCAGAAAGGCAGGACAGGCCATGGAGAACAGGGAGCCTTGTTATGCTGATGGGCGGGATGTAAATGGCCAACAGCCACTCTGGAGAAGTGTATGGTGTTTCCTGAAACATCTAAAACACAAAGCTACAGAGCCTAGGTTGCTTCCACTTATGGCCCTATAGCTTAGGAAAATTAAAATCAACAAGACACAGCCACCCCAAAGTTTAGGGCTGCTGTGTTTACAAGAACCTCGACTACGGTACAATTTAAATATCCCAGAAAGAGGAAAATGGATAAAGAAGTTGTGGTACTTATGTACAATGGAATATCACTCAGCAATGAAATCAATATCATCAGGCCCGTAGGAGCATAATGAGTGGATTTAGGTACGATGATTCTAAGGAAATAAGTCACACAGATAAAGAAACTAGTCATAAGATATCACTTATAGAGGGAATGTAAACTTGGCTACACATGAACTGAATTACAAAACAGAACAGAGTCTCACATTTAGAAAACAAACATGTTTGCTTAAGGGGAAAGGTGAGTTGGGGTGCTGCATAAATCCAGAGATTGAAATTAGCAGAGATACCGTTCCATAAGCCAGTAATAGACAAGATATACTCCTTGCTCAACGAAGTGGACTCAACACCCCCTATTCACCGCAGAGGAATATATCTGACTAGTAAGAATCTTAAAACCTATGTATTTATATGTCTCCGTAGGAGGATCAAGTGTGCATCGAGCGGCATAAACACAGCAGTGCAAATCAGCTCAACCCCATTATAAAAATAAATTTCAAAATCAAAACACAAAGACAGTGAAAGAGAGATAAATTCTTAACTAATTCGTTCAGGGCTTGTGATGAAACCTGGATTTACCACATCTACACCCACAGTTGGGAGAGACATAAGGCTGGACACTTGGGGCTGTGAGGATTGGTGAGGTTCGGTGAGCAAATGCAGACCCTTTGAAGTAGTACTGCGTGCTACCCATTCCATGGGTCCCAACCCTCCAGGTTTAAGGGATTCTTCCTACAGGTAAAACATGCGTGGGAAACCCAGAGGATGGTCCACAGTGTGATCGGGCAAGGTTTCTAAAACGCATCTCATTATTCGTCCTCTGGTACTCGGGTTCGCCATTCCAGACGCTTTACTAACAATCTCCCCACTTGAGAGTCAGTGCTTGTAACCTCCTGTCTGGCACACTCTGCAACTTCTGCGGAGGATGAACGGGAATAGGGAGAACCAATGAGAGACTAGCTGTAGGTGTTTGGACGGGCACATTTCACTCTAATTTCCCACCAGGATGTAGAATTAACCAAAGACTCAGCGTGCCGTGCCGGAACCAGAATAGGGCCTGAAGCAATCCTGTTGATTTGCGGCCAGCTCACAGAAAGCGAGTTGAAAAAAGGAGCTCAGGGGCACTGCAATTCACAAACCTGCAGAGTTATAAAGGACAACTATCGTCCAAAAATATATTGAGGTAAGGCTGTGAAGAGGACTTGAAAGCAAGGCACAATTGCAGGAAACAGATTTCAGGAGGTAGATTGGAACTGCATTTAAAGCATATGAAAAGCGGCAGATCTTCGGCAACGATGCACTTGGCCAAAAAGGGCGTATGTGTTTTATCCTGAATATATTCAGGAAAAAACGCATACGCCCTTTTTGGCCAACCAAGCAAGCGGGAAATTCAAATCTGCACTACAAAGAAGTCTCATCCTAACACGTACCCTAACCCTATCCCGCTACCGTACCCTAACCTGTACCTGAGACCGTACCCGTTCCCTAACCCTAACCCTTACCCTAAGCTGTACACGAACACTAACCCGTACGCTAACATGTACCCTAACAGTAACACATAGCCATACACTAAACTTTATCCTAACCCTACCCCGTATCCTAACCCTTTCCCTAAACTGTACCATAACCCGTACCCTAATCCTAACCCATCCCCTAACACTAACCCATAACCTAACCCGTACCCTAATCCTAACCCATACACTAACACGTACCCTAACCCTAACCCGTTGTCATACCCTAACCT
>NW_020840698.1:0-2774 GCF_003676395.1 Aethalodelphis obliquidens | reverse complement strand
TTGTGTGATAAATTTAATACATGTTAAAATGAATACAACTTTCAATTAAAATAAACTACCTGCAGGTCTCATCCAGAAGCTTTGGTTTTATAGATTGCCCATGTAAGAGGAAAACTCTCAGAGTGCTTGTGGATTCGTGAATGTCATAAATTTCACCGGGAAGAACTGTTCAAGTGCTTCTGCCTGTGGAGTTAATGGCTGGCCTACTCCTCAGCTCCTGCAGTGCCAACCCCTATAGCCCCGAGCATACTGTGTTCACAGAGTGGGTCTTTACTGAATGTTTAAGTAGACCCTGAGCACTCACTGTGGGCAGCCTTGTGATACAAAGCCTCTTTCTCAGATTCAACAAAAGATGCTGCTGTGTGGAAAGGTGTTAAGAGGTAGGGGAACATGAAGTGTGATAGTATAGTAAAGTTCATTGAATGGTGGTCATGGGGATTTTCTTATTTTATTATTTGGCTATTCTTGTATAGTAACAGAACTCCTTATTTTCTTTTGGGAACCACTCTTCCATCTCTCAATCAGGTGGTTTCTGCATGCTTGACACCCACAGTCCCCACCCCCCATGGCTCACAGGTGGTCATGTGACTCAGACCTGGCCAATCAGAGTACCACACACTGTCCATAGTGCTTAATCCTTGGTGTTTAACACATGCAAAACCATTGAAAACCTAGAGAATTCGTTTTAATTTTTATTTCTTCTGGAATTATTAGGAAATATGTTGAATCTTTTTGCTGCAATCACTAGCTGTAAGAACCACTTGAATCTAAGAGTCATTGGGGAACACCTTTATTACCACAAGGATTTCAAGTATCTGAAAGGGTGAAGATAACAAAGAGGAAAACGGATTTAAGAAAGACAGAGATGGAGTTGTGTGACATAGTTGGAATCCATAGATTCAGAGTGCCTGACATTTCTCCTGTTCTCTATTATTTCCATTTAGTGTGTGAGCTCCTTTGAGTTTTCAGCGTTACCTGCAACTGAAAGCCTCACTCATACAAGAATGTTTTGTTGCCTCATCTTGAAACAGGATTGGAAGTGGAGCAGTGTTTTCTGTTCAGTTTTAGATGCGTTTTTTTTCACTATTTTTTTACTATTTCAAAGTAGTTTCAAATTTACAAAATTTGCAATAATAAAAATAGTGTGAAGAAAAACCACTGTTTACACAGACTACCCAGCTTTACCTGTCTTAACACTCTAGCCAATTTGCTTTGCCATCTATTCTTTATCTCCCTCTCTCTCTCCTCCTGTTTTTCTCCATCTTTCTCTCTCTAACATATATATTATAACATGTTATAACATATATATGTCTTTGTGTATATATATATATATATACACACACACACATATACATGACATGCACGCACCACATACATACACACATATATGTATATATGTGTATCTATATAAACACACAGAGTATATATGTAAGTAATTATATATATACATATATACATATGCACATAATATTTTGAGCTATTTTAGGGTAAGTTACACATGTATAATAGTTTGACCCTTTATCCCTAAATATGTCAGTGTGTGTTTCCTAAGAATAGGGTTATCCTCTTACATTTTCACATCATAGTACAGTTATCAACTTTATAAATTTACATGAATATAATCCTTTAATCTACAGTGCATCTTTCAATTTTGTCAGTTTCTTAATAATATCTTTATAGAATAACCCCGACCAACTCCTCCAGGAGACAGTCAACTGGGTCTGTGACGAAGCTCCAGTTAAAACTCTAGAAACCAAAGCTTAGGTGAGCTTTCCTGAATGCAAATTCTTCATGTCTATTAGCACACGTCATTGATGAGAGGAGTTAACACTGTCCATGACTTCACCAGGAAAGGACAGCTGGATGATCCATGTTTGGAGACCTTCTAAAGTCTACCAATTGCATTTTTTCCTTTGTCTGATTTTAATTGGTATTCTTTCATTGTAATAGGCTATAGCCATGAGTATAATAGCTTTCAGTGATATTTGTCAGTTTTTCTAGAAAATTATCGAACTTGCGGGTGGTCTTGGGGATCTCTGAACTTGTAATTTGTGTCAAAAGTGAGGGTGATTAGGGAAATGCCCAGACTTTTTAGATGGTGTCAGAAGAAAGGGTGGTATTGTGGACAGTTCTCTAGCATCACAGTATTACATTGACCTGCCCCCACCCCCTGCCCCAGCTATCAGAAGTGCCCTGTGGTACCTCAGACACCTGGAAAAGGTCACCAAACTTCAGTTTGCTTACACTGAAATTGCCTTTACTGGGTGGGTTCTGTAATTTAATCTCAAACAAAAGATTGCTCTCAAAACACAAGCCTATTTCTTTTGTTCTGAGGGTATTTTAATTGTTGTCTCCAAAAGATGTGAGGACATGTACCATATGACCTGCTCTACTAGATAGCCTAATGACAGTTTTGGGAGAAAGCTTTCTGGGTGCAGCTCTTATTACCTCATTGCTGACTTTATGAGTTAGTGGGAGGTAAGGAAGAGCAATTGGATAGGATAAGACATGCTGGGTTTAAACCAATTTCTACCCCCCAAAACACCTTTGGAGACTTTTCATACTATAATATAGCACGTGCTTGAGAAATAGTTAATATTTTTCCATAGTGAATCTTGCTAGTGAGGGAGGGAAATACTACTAAAAGGAATAGCAGTCTAAAAATTGATTCAAACAAATGTGCCATTAGAAGCATGCAGTTAAAGTAGTGAGTAAAGATGCTTTATTTCTTACAATTCTTTCTATGAACATCCATACTTTAGGACCATAAAAAG
>NW_020840697.1:0-2775 GCF_003676395.1 Aethalodelphis obliquidens | reverse complement strand
GTTTAGGGTACAAGTTAGGGTACGACAACGGTTTAGTGTGAGTGTACATGATAGGGTATGGATTAGTGTTATCGTACGGGTTTGGATTAGAGGACGGGTTAGGCTGAGGCTTCAGGAAAGGGTTAGGGTTAGGGTTAGGGCTAGCGTTAGGGTTAGGAGATGGGGACAGTTTACGGTACAGGTTAAGGTATGACAACGGTTTAGGAAGAGCATACGTGTTATGGTACTGTTTAGTGCTAACGTATGGGTTAGGATTAGGGGATGGGTTAGGGTAAGGCTTCAGGTAAGTGTTAGGGTTACGTTAGGGCTACGGTTAGGGTTAGGAGATGGGGAAGGTTTAGGGCATAGGTTATGGTACGACAATGGTTTAGGGTGAGCATACATGTTAGGGTATGGGTTAGTGTTAGCGTACGGGTTAGGATTAGGGGACGGGGTAGGTTAAGGCTTTGGGTCAGGGTTAGGCTTAGGGTTAGGGCTAGGGTTAGGGTTAAGGGACGGGGATGGTTTAGGATACAGGTAAGTGTACGACAACGATTTAGGGTGAGTGTACGTGTTAGGGTACGGGTTAGTGTTAACGTACGGGTTAGGATTAGGGGACGGGTTAGGCTGAGGTTTCGGGTAAGGGTTAGGGTTAGGGTTAGGGCTAGGGTTAGGGTTAGGGGATGGGGACGGTTTTCGGTAATGTTTAGTGTACGACAACGCTTTAGGGTGAGTGTATGTGTTAGGGTACGGGTTAGTGTTAGCGTACGGGTTAGGATTAGAGGACAGGTTAGGGTAAGGCTTCGGGTATGGGTTAGCGTTACGCTTAGGTCTAGCGTTAGGTGACGGGGACCGTTTAGGGTACATGTTAGTGTATGACAATGGTTTAGGGAGAGCATACGTGTTAGGGTACGGGTTAGTGTTAGCGTACCGGTTAGGTTTAGGGGACGGGTTAAGCAGAGGCTTCGGGTAAGGTTTAGGGTTAATTTTAGGGCTAGGGTTAGGGGAGGGGGATGGGGACGGTTTAGTGCAAAGGTGAGTGTTCGACAACGGTTTACGGTAAGCATACGTGTTAGGGTACAAGTAGGTGTTAGCCTACAGGTTAGGATTAGGGAACAGGTTAGGGTAAGGCTTCGGGTAAGCGTTAGGGTTAGGTTTAGGGCTATGGTTAGGGTTAGGGGACGGGGACAATTTAGTGTACAGGTTAGGGTACGACAAGGGTTTACAGTGAGCGAACGTGTTAGGGTCCAGTTTAGTGTTAGCGTACGGGTTAGGATTAGGGGATGGGTTAGGGTAAGTTTTGGGATAAGGGTTAGTGTTACGGTTAGGGCTAGGATTAGGGTTAGGAGATGGGGACAGTTTAGGGTACAGGTTATGGTACGACAACGGTTTAGGGTGAGCGTACGTGTTACGGTATGGTTTAGTGTTAGCGTACAGATTAGGATTAGGGGACGGGTTAGTGTAAGGCTGCGGGTAAGCGTTAGGGTTATGGTCAGGACTATGGTTAGTGTTAGGGGACGGGGACGGTTTATGGTACAGGTTAGGGTACGACAACAGTTTACGGTGAGCGTACGTGTTAGGGTATGGGTTAGTGTTAGCGTACGTGTTAAGATTACGGGACGGGTTAGGCTGAGGCTTCGGGTAAAGGTTAGGGTTAGGGTTAGGGCTAGGTTTAGGGTTAGGGGATGGGGACGGTTTACGTTACAGGTTAGGGTACGACAACGTTTTAGGGTGAGAATACGTGTTAGGGTATGGGTTAGTGTTAGCGTAAGGGTTAGGATTAGGGGACGGGTTAAGGTAAGGCTTCGGGTAAGTGTTATGGTTAAACTCAGGGCTATGGTTAGGGTTAGGGGAAGGCGACCGTTTAGGGTACACGTTAGGGTACGAAAACAGTCTTGAGTGAGCATACGTGTTAGGGTATGGGTTAGTGGTAGCATACGGGTTAGGATTACATGATGGGTTAGGGTAAGGCTTCGGGTAAGGGTTAGGTTTAGTGTTAGGGCTAGGGTTAGGGTTAGGGGACGGAGACGGTTTAGGGTGCAGGTTAGGGTATGACAACGATGTAGGGTGAGCGTACGTGTTAGGGTACGGGTTAGTGTTAGCGTACGGGTTAGGATTAGGTGATGGGTTAGGGTAAGGCTTCAGGTAAGGGTTAGGGCTAGTGCTAGGTTTAGGGGACGGGGATGGTTTAGGGTACAGGTTAGGGTACGACGATGGTTTAGGGTGAGCGTTCATGTTAGGGTACGGGCTTTGTAAGCGTACGGGTTAGGATTAGGGGACGGGTTAGGGTTACGCTTCAGGTAAGGGTTAGGGTTAGGGTTAGGGCTAGGGTTAGGGTAAAGGGACGGGGACGGTTTAGGGTACAGGTTAGGGTACGTCAATGGTTTAGGCTGAGCGTACGTGTTAGGGTATGGGTTAGTGTTAGCGTACGGGTTAGGATTAGGGATGTGTTAGGCTGAGGCTTCGGGTAAGGGTTAGGGTTAGGGTTAGGGCTAGGGTTAGGGTTAGGGGACGGGGACGGTTTACGGTACAGATTAGGGTATGACAACTTTTTAGGGTGAGAGTACGTGTTAGGGTACGGGTTAGTGTTAGCTTACGGGTTAGGATTATGGGATAGTTTAGGATAAGTCTTCGGGTACGGGTTAGGGTTATGGTTACTGCTAGGGTTAGAGTTAGGGGACGGGGACGGATTAGGGGACAGGTTAGGGTACGACAACGGTTTAGGATGTGCGTACGTGTTAGGTTCCGCGTTAGTGTTAGCGTACGGGTTAGGAATAGGGGACGGGGTATGCTGAG
>NW_020840696.1:0-2775 GCF_003676395.1 Aethalodelphis obliquidens | reverse complement strand
GTTTAGGGTACAAGTTAGGGTACGACAACGGTTTAGTGTGAGTGTACATGATAGGGTATGGATTAGTGTTATCGTACGGGTTTGGATTAGAGGACGGGTTAGGCTGAGGCTTCAGGAAAGGGTTAGGGTTAGGGTTAGGGCTAGCGTTAGGGTTAGGAGATGGGGACAGTTTACGGTACAGGTTAAGGTATGACAACGGTTTAGGAAGAGCATACGTGTTATGGTACTGTTTAGTGCTAACGTATGGGTTAGGATTAGGGGATGGGTTAGGGTAAGGCTTCAGGTAAGTGTTAGGGTTACGTTAGGGCTACGGTTAGGGTTAGGAGATGGGGAAGGTTTAGGGCATAGGTTATGGTACGACAATGGTTTAGGGTGAGCATACATGTTAGGGTATGGGTTAGTGTTAGCGTACGGGTTAGGATTAGGGGACGGGGTAGGTTAAGGCTTTGGGTCAGGCTTAGGCTTAGGGTTAGGGCTAGGGTTAGGGTTAAGGGACGGGGATGGTTTAGGATACAGGTAAGTGTACGACAACGATTTAGGGTGAGTGTACGTGTTAGGGTACGGGTTAGTGTTAACGTACGGGTTAGGATTAGGGGACGGGTTAGGCTGAGGTTTCGGGTAAGGGTTAGGGTTAGGGTTAGGGCTAGGGTTAGGGTTAGGGGATGGGGACGGTTTTCGGTAATGTTTAGTGTACGACAACGCTTTAGGGTGAGTGTATGTGTTAGGGTACGGGTTAGTGTTAGCGTACGGGTTAGGATTAGAGGACAGGTTAGGGTAAGGCTTCGGGTATGGGTTAGCGTTACGCTTAGGTCTAGCGTTAGGTGACGGGGACCGTTTAGGGTACATGTTAGTGTATGACAATGGTTTAGGGAGAGCATACGTGTTAGGGTACGGGTTAGTGTTAGCGTACCGGTTAGGTTTAGGGGACGGGTTAAGCAGAGGCTTCGGGTAAGGTTTAGGGTTAATTTTAGGGCTAGGGTTAGGGGAGGGGGATGGGGACGGTTTAGTGCAAAGGTGAGTGTTCGACAACGGTTTACGGTAAGCATACGTGTTAGGGTACAAGTAGGTGTTAGCCTACAGGTTAGGATTAGGGAACAGGTTAGGGTAAGGCTTCGGGTAAGCGTTAGGGTTAGGTTTAGGGCTATGGTTAGGGTTAGGGGACGGGGACAATTTAGTGTACAGGTTAGGGTACGACAAGGGTTTACAGTGAGCGAACGTGTTAGGGTCCAGTTTAGTGTTAGCGTACGGGTTAGGATTAGGGGATGGGTTAGGGTAAGTTTTGGGATAAGGGTTAGTGTTACGGTTAGGGCTAGGATTAGGGTTAGGAGATGGGGACAGTTTAGGGTACAGGTTATGGTACGACAACGGTTTAGGGTGAGCGTACGTGTTACGGTATGGTTTAGTGTTAGCGTACAGATTAGGATTAGGGGACGGGTTAGTGTAAGGCTGCGGGTAAGCGTTAGGGTTATGGTCAGGACTATGGTTAGTGTTAGGGGACGGGGACGGTTTATGGTACAGGTTAGGGTACGACAACAGTTTACGGTGAGCGTACGTGTTAGGGTATGGGTTAGTGTTAGCGTACGTGTTAAGATTACGGGACGGGTTAGGCTGAGGCTTCGGGTAAAGGTTAGGGTTAGGGTTAGGGCTAGGTTTAGGGTTAGGGGATGGGGACGGTTTACGTTACAGGTTAGGGTACGACAACGTTTTAGGGTGAGAATACGTGTTAGGGTATGGGTTAGTGTTAGCGTAAGGGTTAGGATTAGGGGACGGGTTAAGGTAAGGCTTCGGGTAAGTGTTATGGTTAAACTCAGGGCTATGGTTAGGGTTAGGGGAAGGCGACCGTTTAGGGTACACGTTAGGGTACGAAAACAGTCTTGAGTGAGCATACGTGTTAGGGTATGGGTTAGTGGTAGCATACGGGTTAGGATTACATGATGGGTTAGGGTAAGGCTTCGGGTAAGGGTTAGGTTTAGTGTTAGGGCTAGGGTTAGGGTTAGGGGACGGAGACGGTTTAGGGTGCAGGTTAGGGTATGACAACGATGTAGGGTGAGCGTACGTGTTAGGGTACGGGTTAGTGTTAGCGTACGGGTTAGGATTAGGTGATGGGTTAGGGTAAGGCTTCAGGTAAGGGTTAGGGCTAGTGCTAGGTTTAGGGGACGGGGATGGTTTAGGGTACAGGTTAGGGTACGACGATGGTTTAGGGTGAGCGTTCATGTTAGGGTACGGGCTTTGTAAGCGTACGGGTTAGGATTAGGGGACGGGTTAGGGTTACGCTTCAGGTAAGGGTTAGGGTTAGGGTTAGGGCTAGGGTTAGGGTAAAGGGACGGGGACGGTTTAGGGTACAGGTTAGGGTACGTCAATGGTTTAGGCTGAGCGTACGTGTTAGGGTATGGGTTAGTGTTAGCGTACGGGTTAG
The DNA here is from genome assembly GCF_003676395.1 of Aethalodelphis obliquidens. NCBI lineage: Eukaryota > Metazoa > Chordata > Mammalia > Artiodactyla > Delphinidae > Aethalodelphis > Aethalodelphis obliquidens. The sequence goes on along the minus strand of NW_020840696.1, from coordinate 359 downwards.
GATTAGGGATGTGTTAGGCTGAGGCTTCGGGTAAGGGTTAGGGTTAGGGTTAGGGCTAGGGTTAGGGTTAGGGGACGGGGACGGTTTACGGTACAGATTAGGGTATGACAACTTTTTAGGGTGAGAGTACGTGTTAGGGTACGGGTTAGTGTTAGCTTACGGGTTAGGATTATGGGATAGTTTAGGATAAGTCTTCGGGTACGGGTTAGGGTTATGGTTACTGCTAGGGTTAGAGTTAGGGGACGGGGACGGATTAGGGGACAGGTTAGGGTACGACAACGGTTTAGGATGTGCGTACGTGTTAGGTTCCGCGTTAGTGTTAGCGTACGGGTTAGGAATAGGGGACGGGGTATGCTGAG
>NW_020840695.1:0-2775 GCF_003676395.1 Aethalodelphis obliquidens | reverse complement strand
CAGTCTTAATCAGTGGTGGAAAAAATGGTCTTAGAACTGTTTGTTTTAATTGTCCATTTAAGTTTAATAGTAAAAGAGATTAATGATAACTATCTGTAGTAAAACCTTTGGGAGGAGGATATTTTACAGACCATTGTGGGGGGCAGTTTCAAATCATTAGTTTTTAAAATCAGTACTTTTTAAATAAAAACAAGGACCAAAAATCTCTCAAAATTTTGAAGCTCATTAAAACAAACTTAATGAGAGAAAAGAATCCCCTGCCCCAAACAGATTGACCCCACTTCTACCCCAGTTTGAAGACTTAGTGGCTCCTGCCTCCCCCATTCCCTTGCTCACGGGAAAGATCCACAACACTGGCTCTACTTTCAAGCTGATCACAGCTATTTTACCTATCCAGACTTCAGTGGGACACGAAATATTTAGAGAAACCAGATGTCTTTCAAGGGATTTGTTGCTAAGTGTAATAGTAACGACTACTTGTATTACTACTACTTTCCAATCAAGAAAGAACTCAAAACTCTGTCCTATGAAGAGTTCACAACATGAAGGCATTGCTTTAAATTCTCTTTTTACATCATTTTGTCAGTCTTTCTGAATTATCTTTGATGCTAGCTGAGACTCAAATTTACATAAGAGCTAGAAATCATCTAGCTATTTCCCAGCCTCTTCACCTTCTAATGTCTACATTGTTTCTTTTAAAAAGGATTTAAAACTGAGGCTGAGGTAGGAGGTGGTGGTAGTGATGGAGATTTAAGAAAATGTGCTTTCTATTTCCTGCAGAGGAAATATTGTACCCTCAACATCTTTTTCCTACCCGTTTGCTTCCTGCCTGTTTTATGTCATAATTATAATCCCATTACCTCATCATGCTGCAGGGATCATAGAAGGAGAAGAAAGAATGAACATCCCTGGGTTCTTCTCACTTTCACAAAGTGTTCTGGCTGAGGGCTAATTACAGAACCAAATGGGAGAGGCCCTGCAACCATTATAAATCCTGCAATTATAAGGTCTGAACCAATCCAAGAGCTGGAAGAGGGACTCAGAGCAGGCCCATTGGGACCTTGGACTACATTTACCAGAAGCCTTCACCTCAGGAACAGGGCCTTTACTGGGGGGGAGGGGGAGTTCTTTAGAGAGGGCTGCCATAGAAGGTGGGGCAGGAGAGCAGATGAGGGGAGCCTTGGCTAATTCTATTACGTGGCCTGAAAAACACAAATGTAGATCCTGAGAGTAACACCCCCCCACTCCCACTCCCACCCCCTGACCAGAAGGTCTTGTGTGTAAATCCCAGTCTCAGAGTCAGCTTCCCAGAGAACCTGGCCAATAGACAATTGAAGCCAGGAATCATCCAAAGTAACCAACTGGAAAATGGGAGTTTAGAGCTGGATTGCTTTCTGGCTGGTTGGCAGTGAAGACCTCATTAATAGTGGTAGTTGAATCACTAATAGCCCATGTGGCAGTGGTATAATTATTAAAATCCCATTGCTGTTGAACTAAGATGAAATATCAGTGAAAGGGAATATATGGAAAGTGAAATGGCTTAGGATTTGAGAGTTGCATAAGAATTAGTAAGAATAACTTTATGAAATCCAATGGCTACTGCTGCATTCAACTGAAGCCTTAGAAAGGATAAGGATGATTAATCTCCAATTAAAACTGAAGTGTGAAAGCCAGATAGCCTTGGCAGCATATAGAGGAACTCTCATTTACTGCACCTGAAACATAGAAAATACACAGGATCTGGGCTGAGGCTTAATTATGAGAGAAGCAGAGCTCCAGAGGAGGTTGTATTCTCATTCCCAGCAAAATGTTACACTAAGGTAGGGGTCCTGACAGGAAGGATTGAGACTCTAGATTTCCTATGGAGTTTTTTGTATATGCACTCAGAAGTGTTCAAATCTCAGATTATTCTGGGAACTTTACACTTGCAAAATTGCCCCTCTGTGTATCTGTCAAAACATAGAACCCACCTCGTGGCTGAAGAAAATACAAACGTCTCCTCCTTGTAGGAATGTGTTTCCCTCATCGTTAACTCCATATCTCCTATCAGCCACAATTTTAATAATTAGCATTGTATTAGTTTCCTGTGGCTGCTGTAACAAATTACCACTATTTTGGTGCTTACAAAAACAAACATTTATTCTCTCAAATTCCAAAATCAGTATTACCTAGTCAAAATCAAAGAGGTGTTAGAAACGTGCTCTAGAGAGAGAGAGGCTCTAGAGAAGAATCCATTCCTTGCCTCTTCTAGCTTACAACTTTATTTTTTCTAGCTTTTGGTGGATCCCGGTATTCCTTGGTTTGTGGTCTTAACACTGAAATCTCTGCCTCCATTTTCACTTTTCTTTTTCCTCTCCTGTGTAAAATCTTCCACTGCCTCCCTTATATGAGGATGCATGTGATTATATACATGCTTACCCTGAAAATCCAAGATAATCTTTCCATCTCAAGATCCTTAGCGCAATCTCATCTCAAAGACCCCTTTTCCTCATAAGATAACATTTACAGGCCTCAAGGATTATGACTTGATATAGTTGGCCATTATTTACCTACTAGAAGCACTACTTTGCATACTATCTGATGTGGAAAGAACTAGGCAGAGTAAAAAAGGAACAAACTATACTATACTTGTATACTTTAGTCATCAAATACTAGCAGGAGATAAAATGATATGATTGGATCCTAATGATGCTGAATCAAGCAGTGATTTTCACCACTGAGTAAGACCGTGGTGGCAGGTGTTACAGATAATATTCACTTAACCTTCTGAGCTTT
>NW_020840694.1:0-2776 GCF_003676395.1 Aethalodelphis obliquidens | reverse complement strand
GTGCCCCGGCCAGCCAGGGCTCCCACCAGGTACCTCTCAGTCCCCTTTTCCCCCCACAGCACCCCTGGTCTGGGCGGCAGAGGCGGCTCCGTCTTGTGTGCAGGGGGTTTGGGGCGTCCCTAGTCCTCGAGAGCTGGGCCGGCACCACCCAAGCCCCAACTCTCCATCGGTCTCAAGTGCGGAAGAGGGGGGCAGAGAAGGCCCACGGGGGCGCTTCCCAGCCCTGCATTTCCCCAGCTGCTCCTGCAGCAGATGCCTTTCCAGATTTCCCCTACAGTGCATCGGCCCAATTTGAGGGTGACTCTGATTATATTTCACAAACGCCCATGTATTTGAAACCAAGTGGAGGAATCATGTACCTGTCCCCGGTCGGAGGGCAGGGGCCGTGTTTAACTTGCTCACCTTTGTGCCCTAAAAACCTGCCCGGGAGTCTGGCACCTAGGGGATGACTCGGGGGACACTGAGAAGGCATCATTTTGTTGGCAGGGATCCTTTAAACTGAGAAGGTTTGCTGGGTAGCGTGGTGTCCCTGCTCTGGTTGCATTGATTCTCATGTGTGCTGAGCGCTCGTCTGTGCCCGGGCGGGAGTGGGAGGTGAGCACCTGACTTCACCCCAGATGCCAGGCAGGCTGGCCTCAGTACCAGGACAACTCCCATGCTCCTGGGTTCTAGGTTGTAAAAATAGAACTACCGTGTGATCTAGCAGTCCCACTTCTGGGTATATAGTTAAAGGATATGAAAACAGAATATCGAAAAAATATCTGCACTCCCGTATTTATTGAAGCATTATTCATAATAACCAAGATATGGAAAGAATCTAAGAATCCATTAATGGATGAAAGGACAAAGGAGATGTGATATGTGTGTGTATATATATACACACACACACACACACACACACACACACACGTATACACACACATAGAGAATTTTTTTTCTTTTTTTTTTTTTTTTTTTGGCCACATAGAATGTGGGATCTTAATTCCCTGACCAGAGATGGAACCCGCGCCCCCTGCAGTGGAATAGCGGAGTCTTAACCACTGGACCACCAGGGAAGTCCCATAGAGAAATTTTAAAAATTTTTTATAGTTGATTTACAATACTGTGTTAGTTTTGGGTGTACAGCAAAGTGATTCATATATATTATATATATTCTTATAAGAATTATATATATAATTATATATATATTCTTTTCTTTGATTCTTTTCCATTATAGGTTATTATAAGATATTTAATGCAGTTGCTTGTGCTATAAGGAAATCGTTGTTGTTTATCTATTTTATTTATGGTATGTGTACAACAGAGGAACATTATTCAGCCATGAGAAAGAAGGAAATCTTTCCATTTGTGACAATATGGTTGGGACTTGAGGGCATTATGCTAAGTAAGATAGGAAAAACAGAGAAAGACAGATACTATCTGACATCACATTATGTAGAATGTAAAAAAGCCGAAGTCATGAAAACAAAGAGTAGAACCATGGTTAGCAGGGGCTCGGAGGTGGGGAAATTGGGGAAAGGTTATTTAAGGATACAAACTTGCAAACAGGAGATGAGTTCTGGAGATGTAATGCACAGCATAGTGATTATAGTCAACAATACTCTATCATAAACTTTAAAGTTGCTAAGAGACTAGATCTCAATTGTTCTCATCACACACACACAAAATGGTAATTATGTGATGTGATGGAGGTATTAGCTAACACTACTGGTGGTAATCAAACTGCAAAATATAAATGTATCAAACAAACACGTGTACAACTTAAAGGTAGACAATTTATATGTCAATTATATCTCAATAAAAAATTATTCCCCATAGTTTAAAACTACAAATGGCCAATGGACATATGAAAAATTTTAATCTTGATATGTATTGAAAGGCATGCAAAATAAAATATCAAAATAAACAATTTGGCTTATCCAATTCAGAGATTCAAAACCTGTCTTGAGACTTCGCTACAGGCAAAGGTGAGGAGCAGAAAGAAAGGAACCACGACTTTATCCCAGGACAACTGGAGAGTGGATTTAATTCTAGCCGTGAACTGGGGATGATGGGAAAGGAAGAGTTTGAGGGAAATGATGAGTTAAATGAAAGATTACACTGTTCTTGAGGAGAGAGAAATGCACCCAGCTTGAGGCAGGAAAGGCAGTAACAGATTTTGAAACGCGTTGTGACCCACAATTGCCACCCTTGTCTCACAACAGTCTCACTCCTGAGTGGCATGAGCACAGTAACGTGGCACCGCTGCTCTGGAGGGTGTCAAACCCCTGAGGCGTGCCTACTCTGCGGCCCACGTGCAGGAGTGTATGGTAAAAGATTGACCATGACTGCAGCACAGCATTTATCCACAAGGACACCTGTCACCGCGTCATCAGTAAAACCCAATAAAAACCACAAAAGCAAACCAAAGCCAACAACAACCTCAAACTCAACCCCCCAAACAACAACAAAGGAAAACAAGCAAGAGGCAGTGCGAAATACATGATGAGAGCTTCATACCAGAGATACTCTGTGGCTTTGGAAGCAGAAGCGTACTTCATCACACAGGAAGATGAGCAGGAAGTGTTTATGTCATAAAGTGAAAAAAGTCATATGTTCCTAATTTTACGTATATAAAGGACATGCACACAAAGTGAAAATTCATCCGAAACTGGGCAGTTTCCCTCGGGGTGGGATGGGCTGGGACTCTGTATGCCGTTTCTCTCTTTCGTGTTCTGACTGTATTGGGTTCTGACTGGCCCTCCTGGAACTGCCCTCTCAGCTGCTCTTTCGCCCT
>NW_020840693.1:0-2779 GCF_003676395.1 Aethalodelphis obliquidens | reverse complement strand
TTTGTTTGTTTGCTTTTGTTTTTGTTTAAGTATTTTACAACTTTATTGGAGGATAATTGCTTTACAATAGTGTGTTGGTTTCTGCTTTATAACAAAGTGGATCAGTTACACATATATATATGTTCCCATATCTCTTCCCTCTTGCGTCTCCCTCCCTCCCACCTCCCTATCGCACCCCTCCAGGCGGTCACAAAGAACCGAGCTGATCTCCATGTGCTATGCGGCTGCTTCCCACTAGCTATCTACCTTACGTTTGGTAGTGTATATATGTCCATGCCTCTCTCTTACTTTGTCACAGCTTACCTTCCCCCTCCCCATTCCTCAAGTCCATTCTCTAGTAGGTCTGTGTCTTTATTCCTGTGTTACCCCAAGGTTCTTCATGACATTTTTTTTCTTAAATTCCATATATATGTGTTAGCATACAGTATATGTCTTTCTCTTTCTGACATACTTCACTCTGTATGACAGACTCTAGGTCCATCCACCTCACTACAAATAGCTCAATTTCGTTTCTTTTTATGGCTGAGTAATATTCCATTGTATATATGTGCCACATCTTCTTTATCCATTCATCCAATGATGGACACTTAGGTTGCTTCCATCTCCTGGCTACTGTAAATAAAGCTGCAATGAACATTTTGGTACATGACTCTTTTTGAATTATGGTTTTCTCAGGGTATATGCCCAGTAGTGGGATTGCTGGGTCATATGGTAGTTCTATTTGTAGTTTTTTAAGGAACCTCCATACTGTTCTCCATAGTGGCTGAACCAATTCACATTCCCACCAGCAGTGCAAGAGTGTTCCCTTTTCTCCACACCCTCTCCAGAATTTTTTGTTTCTAGATTTTTTGATGATGGCCATTCTGACTGGTGTGAGATGATATCTTATTGTAGCTTTGATTTGCATTTCTCTAATGATTAATGATGCTAAGCATTCTTTCATGTGTTTGTTGGCAGTCTGTATATCTTCTTTGGAGAAATGTCTATTTAGGTCTTCTGCCCATTTTTGGATTGGGTTGTTTGGTTTTTTTTTTTATTGAGCTGCATGAGCTCCTTCGAAATTTTGGAGATTAATCCTTTGTCAGTTGCTTCATTCGCAAACATTTTCTCCAATTCTGAGGGTTCTCTTTTGGTCTTATTTATGGTCTGCTTTACTGCGCAAAAGCTTTGAAGTTTCATTAGGTACCATTTGTCTATATTTGATTTTAATTCCATTTCTCTAGGAGGTGGGTCCAAAAGGATCTTGCGGTGATTTATGTCATAGAGTGTTCTGCCTATGTTTCCTGTAAGAAACGGCACCAAAGACGGAGGAGAGCTTAAGCAAGCTTTACTTGGGGACGTTCCTGGGCGAGGTTCACTGGTCCGAGACAAAGGGGCCAGAGAAGTCGCGACCGGGTGTGGGCGCGAACAAAATGTATAGGGGTGGACGCAGGGGAGGTGCTTGCCGTGTGAAGCAGCCCCTTTTTGGTAATCTCTCGGGTGTTGTGGCAATGTCAGGTGTCAGTTGCATCAGCCTCAGAGCCGTTAGTTCTGCCCCTCGGGGAGCGGGAAGACTTGTGGCAATGTCGGGTGTCGGTTGCATCAGCCTCCTTGGCGGGGGTTCCGACTAGCTCCCTGGGCCCTTCCCCGGACCTGCTGGCCTTACATCCCGACTTCTTTGGTGTAATGGGTTGACGTTTGGTCTCTGGCTACTTCCTGCTGTACGGGGGCGCTGGAAGGGAGTTGTGCGGCCAACGGTCCGTAGGTTAGGGGAGGTCAGCAGCTGGGGTGTTCTGTGGGTAATAAGGTATATGGGTGGAGGAGCATCTGATTCACCGCCACCCGAGAGACTTCTTGTATGCAACTGAGGAGAAACCTGAGGAAACAGGGGCAAGCATGAATAGGATGCAGATAAGGATTAAGGGGCCTAGGATTGGCGTCAGCCAGGTATAGAGGGTGGACCGCCACCAGTCGGGGATGGGGGAGGTGGATAGTCACTGCCTGCATTGGAGTCCTTCTTTTAAGTGTCGGAGAGCATCCACATTGTCCTCAATGACCCCTGTCTCGTTGATGTAGTAGCAGCATTCTTCCTGTAGGAAGAGGCAGGTACCTCCTCTGTCGGCTGTCAGAAGGTCGAGGGTGTGTCGACTTTGGAGGGCAACTCAGGCCTCAGAGGTGATCTGGGGATGGAGGGAGGTGATAGAGGCAGCAAAGGCCTCGATGTCTAGCTGGAGTTTCTGTTCTAGGTCGCGGGATGTTGAGACTCTGTGTGTTAGGGCTCGTCCCCCGATGCCCGCAGCGATGAGAGCGAGGAGGCGAGGGAAGTGCCTGCAACCATAGGGAGAAAGATGGCCCTTTTCTGTTGGCTAGAGAGGTGTGTGGTGAGTGAGAGAAATTCGGCTTGGCCATATAATGTGAGTTGTGGAACAAGGGTGACGGCGATACATGGGAAGGGGAAGGAAGAGTTGACCTCTTTTGTAAGGGAGCCATTACACCAAAAGATCAGGCCTGGTGGGGCCCCCATTGGCGTAGTTACAGGGGGGGATGAGTTGCAAGGGAGTGCATCATTAGTTAAATTTGGGTGGCTGCCATTGCAAATTGTGAGGTTCTGTTTTTCTAAATCAAGAAATATGGGGACTCTTAAAGGGGGAAAAGGTAAGTTCTTGGAGGGAGAGATAAGGGGTCCTTGGGGGTTTCCTTTAGCAGCCAAATATAGGGGTTTAGCAAGAAGAGCAAAGTTAGGGATCCAGTGCCGGAAAAATCCTATCAGGCCCAGAAAGGAGAGAATCTGGTCAGCTGT
>NW_020840692.1:0-2781 GCF_003676395.1 Aethalodelphis obliquidens | reverse complement strand
CTGGGACAGGGCCCTAAAACTTGAATATCTGACACATTATCAGGGGATGCTGGTAAAGCTGGTCAGGTTGTTACCGAATACAGGTTCATGTGTCTGAAGCACAGTGAGGCCAAACAAACCTAAAGGTTGGAGACTGGAGCAGAGAAAGGTTTATTGCAGGATCGAGCAAGGAGAGGGGTGGCCCATGTTCCAAAACACCCTGAAATCTCCAAAGGATTTCAGCAAAGCATTTTTAAAGGCCAGGTGAGGGAGGGACGTCCCAGGGAATGTGATCAGCTCATGCACAATCCTCTGATTGGTTGATGTTGAGGCCACAGGGCAGGTAACATTATCCATCCTTAGGTGCCAGAAGGTCTGGGCGCTATGTGCTCACGATCATCAAGGAGTTAATTTCTTCCATTGGGTGGTGGTTTTTAGCATCTTAAAACTCAAGAAACATGCCTGAGATACTATTATCTGAGTACTTCAGAGAGGAACTACAGCAGAGGATATGGGCGATGGGTCTGTCCTAGGAAGGCCCCATAGGGTTCTGCTTGGTTACAAGGTGACCATACTTTGAGAACCACTGCTCTAGTGGCTTGGAATGTTAAGAAAGTAATGGAAGAATCCCTTCCCAGGTCTAGATTCTAGTATCGCCAGCTATTTTGGTGGGGGGAAGGGTAAGTTTTGTCCTTGCTTGGACTTCTTGTTCATTTATATCAAAGCCTATTTGAGGCAGTGCGCTCAGCAGTCCTGCAGTTCTGTCTTTTGCTTCAACAGTGTTTGGAATGAACAGACCCAGGGACACTCCTTGCTCCAGCCCCCGACCACCCTCCAACCTTTCTTCCTGTCGCAACCTTTGGAATCAGCCACTCAGCTATCCTCAGCCTCCAGGACAGGCCAACACCGGTTTTTGAGCTTAGTTCCTTATCACTGATCAACCACGAGTTCCCAGGTTCTTCAGAATTATTCCATCGAGGTGGAGGCCGCCGTCCACTGCCTGTTTAACATGCATCTGGGGACACTTACCTCTCTCTGAGCTTCTATTTCGACAGCAACAATGGGACTCTGGACAGTGTGGGCCACATTTTTCGCCAACTGGCTGAGGAGAAGTGTGAGGGCGCCCAGCGTCTCTTGAAAATGCAAAACCAGTGCTGTGGCCGCGCCCTCTTCCAGGATGCGCGGAAGCCTTCTCAAGATGAGTAGGGTAAAACCCAGGACGCTGTGGAAGCCACCATTCTTAGGGAGAAAGACCTGAACCAGGCACTATTGGATCTGCGCACCCTGGGTTCCGCCCGCGGAGACTCCCACCTCTGTGACTTCCTGGAGAGCCACTTCCTGGAGGAGCAGGTGAAACTCATCAAGAAGATGGGTGACCACCTGACCAACCTCTGCAGGCTGGCTGGTCCGCAGGCTGTGCTGGGCGAGTATCTCTTTGAAAGGCTCACCCTCGAGCACAAACAGGAGTCTCTGAAGTCCAGCGGCCTCTGAGGAGCCCCTCTGGCGTCAGAGCTTCTGCCTGATGCCCCGCTCTGCAGCCACTAGGCAGCTTTGTAACTGCCCTGGAACCCTCTCCCAAGCCTTGGACCAAATGGAAACAATAACGCTTTTTGCAGAAGAAAAACAAAAAGCCTATTTGAAACACAAACAGAATAAAGAGAAAAAAAGAAATATATATATATATACATATATATATATATTCATGTTCTTTTAACATATGAATTGCCCCACTTTATCTGTGTGAAATAAGTTTGTTCCCGTTATTGGGCTGGTTCTCAAGCTTTTCTGCTCGTTTGAATTACCTAAAGAGCTTTTAAGAGAAACATTGTTGTCTGGGTCCCAGCCCCAGAGATTTTGATTCAGTAGGTCTAGGGAGGAGCCTGGGCACGGGGAGGTCTCAGAGTTCCCCAGGTGATTCTAATGTGCAGCAACTTTGTGAACCACCTCTTGGCTTCAATCCAGCTAGTGATGAGATATTAAATCTAAGACACATGGACTAGTGCGTGAGCTCTGTTGCTAGGTGTATTCCATTTTCTTCCTCCTGGAAGATTCGTGCCAGGGAAAATGACTGATAGTTGTGTTACTTCTCTGAAATGGATTGAAATTTCCAATTAGTGTGAACAGGGGAGGGTGAATAGGTGAATGCAATAAGGTGTATCATTTACGTATTGCCCTATGTGTATGGCTAGAAGCTTTTGCAACTGAGGTCTGCCCTACTTTTCATGCTAATGGTAATGCTTGTCCTCCTAATGCAGCTGTAAACTTTATAAGCCCATAGGTAGACAGCATCACAAAATATTTACCCCTCCCCACTGGCCCACTGTCAAGCTTCACTCCCCTTCCCCAATACACAAATGTACATCAATGTGCTTGAGACCAATATCAACATATTGACCTTCTTCTACTTTGCAGCTTCCCTCTTATCAGGAGATGTCAGCATTTAGCGCAAGGACCAATGCTTGCCTCTTGGTGAGTAATGTAGACAATGCCTCCAAGAGACAAACAGCCCTTAGGGAGGGGGAAAAAGTCTTTCAAAAAGGTTGACGCCCAGAGGAGGCATTTTCAGTCATCTCAGCTTAGAGGTCAAATATCCAAAATTAAAAAGGTTAAAAAAAAGAAGAAGAAAGCAAGAAAGAAAAGAAGGAAACAATTTTCTTATCTCATAGTAATAAGGCAGTTTTCCTTAAAAAAAAATGACTTAAGCCTTAAATTCTCTTTCCTAATCAAAATGTGCTTTTCCGTCTTTAGACTATTGCTCTTATATCCTGTATTATTCATGACGTTTAATTCTTGAAATAGCAC
>NW_020840691.1:0-2781 GCF_003676395.1 Aethalodelphis obliquidens | reverse complement strand
TTCCCTCAAGACTGCTTTGGCTATTCAGGGTCTTTTGTGTCTCCATACAAATTTTAAGATTTTTTGTTCTAGTTATGTAAAAAATGCCATTGGTAATTTGACAGGAATTGCATTGAATCTGTAGATTGCTTTGAGTAGTATAGTCATTTTCACAATATTGATTCTTCCAATCCAAGAACATGGTATATCTCTCCATCTGTTGGTATCATCTTTAATTTCTTTCATCAGTGTCTTATAGTTTTCTGCATACAGGTCTTTTGTCTCCCTAGGTAGGTTTAATCCTAGGTATTTTATTCTTTTTGTCGCAATGGTATATGGGTGTGTTTCCTTGTTTTCTCTTTCAGATTTTTCATCATTAGTGTATAGGAATGCAAGAGATTTCTGTGCATGAAGTTTGTATCCTGCAACTTTACCAAATTCATTGATTAGCTCTAGAAGTTTTCTGGTGGCATATTTAGGATTCTCTATGTATAGCATCATGTCATCTGCAAACAGTGACAGTTTTACTTCTTTTCCAATTTGTATTCCTTTTATTTCTTTTTCTTCTCTGATTGCCGTGGCTAGGACTTCCGAAACTATGTTGAATAATAGTGGTGAGAGTGAGCAACCTTGTCTTGTTCCTGATCTTAGAGGAAATGCTTTCAGTTTTTCACCATTGAGAATGATGTTTGCTGTGGGTTTGTCATATATGGCCTTTATTATGTTGGGATAGGTTCCCTCTATGCCCACTTTCTGGGTAGTTTTTATCATAAATGGGTGTTGAATTTTGTCAAAAGCTTTCTCTGCATCTACTGAGATGATCATATGGTTTTTATTCTTCAATTTGTTAATATGGTGTATCACATTGATTGATTTGCATATATTGAAGAATCCTTGCATCCTGGGGTAAATCCCACTTGATCATGGTGTATGATCCTTTTAATGTGTTGTTGGATTCTGCTCGCTAGTATTTTCTTGAGAATCTTTGCATCTATATTCATCAGTGATATTAGTCTGTAATTTTGTTTTTTTGTAGTATCTTTCCCTGGTTTTGGTATCAGGGTGATGGTGGCCTCATAGAATGAGTTTGGGTGTGTTCCTTAATCCACAAGTTTTTGGAAGAGTTTGAGAAGGATGGGTGTTAGCTCTTCTCTAAATGTTTCATAGAATTCACCTGTGAAGCCATCTGGTCCTGGACTTTTGTTTGTTGGAAGATTTTTAATCACAGTTTTAATTTCATTACTTGTGATTGGTCTTTTCATATTTTCTACTTCTTCCTGGTTCAGTCTTGGAAGGTTATACCTTTCTAAGAATTTCTCCATTTCTTCCAGGTTGTCCATTATATTGGCATAGAGTTGCTTGTAGTAGTCCCTTAGGATGCTTTGTATTTCTGCGGTGTCTGTTGTAACTTCTCCTTTTTCAATTCTAATTTTATTGATTTGAGTCCTCTCCCTCTTTTTCTGATGAGTTTGTCTAATGGTTTATCAGTTTTGTTTATCTTCTCAAAGAACCAGCTTTTAGTTTTATTGACCTTTGCTATTGTTTTCTTTGTTTGTATTTCATTTATTTCTGCTCTGATCTTTATGATTTCTTTCCTTCTGCTAACTTTGGGTTTTGTTTGTTCTTCTTTCTCTAGTTCCTTTAGGGGTAAGGTTAGATTGTTTATTTGAGATTTTTCTTGTGTCTTGAGGTAGGCTTGTGTAGCTATAAACGTCCCTCTTAGAACTGCTTTTGCTGCATCCCATAGGTTTTGGATTGTCGTGTTTTCATTGTCATTTGTCTCTAGGTATTTTTTGATTTCCTCTTTGATTTCTTCAGTGATCTCTTGGTTATTTAGTAATGTATTGTTTAGCCTCCATGTGTGTGTGTGTTTTTTATGTTTTTTTCCCTGTAATTCATTTCTTATCTCATAGTGTTGTGGTCAGAAAGATGCTTGGTATAATTTTAATTTTCTTAAATTTACTGAGGCTTGATCTGTTACCCAACATGTGATCTATCCTGGAGAATGTTCCATGCGCACTTGAGAAGAAAGTGTAATCTGCTGTTTTTAGATGGAATGTTCTATAAATATCAATGAAATCTATTTGGTCTATTTTGTCATTTAAAGCTTGTGTTTCCTTATTAATTTTCTGTCTGGATGATCTGTCCATTGGTATAAGTGAGGTGTTAAACTCCCCCACTATTATTGTGTTACTGTTGATTTCCTCTTTTATAGCTGTTTGCAGTTGCCTTATGTATTGAGGTGCTCCTATGTTGGGTGCATATATATTTATAATTGTTATATCTTCTTGGATTGAACTCTTTATCATTATATAGTGTCCTTCCTTGTCTCTTGTAACATTCTTTATTTTAACATCTATTTGATCTGATATGAATATTGCTACTCCAGCTTTCTTTTGATTTCCATTTGCATGGAGTTATCTTTTTCCATCCCCTCACTTTCAGTCTGTATGTGTCACTAGGTCTGAAGTGGGTCTCTTATAGACAGCATCTGTATGTGTCTTGTTTTTGTATCCATTCAGCAAGCCTGTGTCTTTTTTGTTGGAGCACTTAATCCATTCACGTTTAAGATAATTTTCGATATGTATGTTCCTATGACCATTGTCTTTTTGTTTTGGGTTTGTTTTGTAGGTCCTTTTCTTCTCTTGTGTTTCCCACTTAAAGAAGTTCCTTTAGCATTTGTTGTAGAGCTGGTTTGGTGGTGCTGAATTCTCTGAGCTTTTGCTTGTCTGTAAAGCTTTTGATTTCTCCATCGAATCTGAATGAGATCCTTGCTGGGTAGAGTAATCTTGGTTGTAGGTT
>NW_020840690.1:0-2782 GCF_003676395.1 Aethalodelphis obliquidens | reverse complement strand
GAAAAGAGATCTCTACCGAATAGATTAACTGGGGCTATATTGCATAGTGAAAAGGAATCTTGGTGGAGATAAAAATTCTCTCTGAACTGTATCAGGTACTCCCACTATGGAAACATCCTCTTTACTCAGAGGGACCTGTTGTTCTTTGAGGGCGGGATTTAGAGTAGAAAGCACAGCTCTGGTTAGGGCTAGGGGTAGGGTGTTAAAGGTTAGGTAATTCTGTTTACAGTTAGGGTTAGGGTTTAATGTAGATTTCAAAGTGAAATATGAGAGTGGGGTCTAAAGTAGAAAGCACAGCTCCAGTATCAACTAAAAGTTGGCAGTTTTTCATTATATTTTCCTCTGGGCTGTTCAAGGTAATTGCTGGTAATAGTTTACCAGAGAACCCCCAGTGTCCTCACTGATTACAAATGAAACATCAACTTTGGGTCATCGAATTGATCATGGACCCCTAGGAGGTTGTAATGGGGGAGGCCCAGGTGTTATTTTGTGTCTCTTGCCTTAGAGCTGTTGTAACTGTAAGGCTATGAGCTCGGTGGATTTCTGTTTGTGATCTTGCTCCAGGGTCCTTTCAAAATGCTCAGCTATAGTCACCAGTTCAGTCAGGCCTACAGCCTCCCACCCTCTTTTCTGCCCTTTTATCAATCCACTAATCTCAGAAGATAATCCATTTACAAAGAGGGCAGTTAAAGCAGGCTGAGTGGCCTTTTTATTCCTTGGAACACCAACTGCTGTAAAAAGAGAGCTTCCAAACTGGCTCTAAAGTCTTCCACCCCTCTTTTGTTTGTATGAGTGAATAATGGACCAATCACTATTAGGCCAATTACTAACAGACCAAGTGTGAGCAGGGAAGATTTTAGGAATAGCTTATAAAAGGTCAGTTGTTATTCTGCAAGCCTTTTCAGGTTGAGGATCTTGAATATCATCCTAGGGATTATGTCATTTTGCTTCCCGCATCCATTCTGGGGCTTCCCCCAGTCCTACCAACACGGGTACAAGCGGATAAAGATCTAGCAGTTTGGGGACATGCGCCCTGACAGTGACTCTAAATTCTTCAGTAACTGTTGGGGGTTCCTCCCTAGGTTTAGAGAATTCTTGGACTATAGCTCTCAGCTCAGTCTTTGACCAAGGGGTAAAGGACACCTGAGGGGGCTCACCTGCAACCTCAGGTAGTTTTACTTTAAATGGCAATTGTTAAATATTCTCTTTGGAATAGAAAAGTATTTCAGACAGAAAATGAGTAAAACAAGAGTACTCAGGTGAAAAAGGAAAGGGGGAGTTAAACCTGCAGTCACATCCATCCTATGGTCTTTTGTTTCAGGTACCTTTTGTCTCTTTAATTTTTCATTAGCTTTTTGTTCTAAGTCTCTAAACGAAGCTATTTTGGAATCTTGAAACCTTCTGTAAACTTTTACATATCAATTAAAGCAGGCATCTCATTCTCCCTGTCCAATTTGTGAACCCTTGCTCTCTAGTGTTTTCCTTAAATGAACAATCTTGTCTAACTGGAACATGCCCCACAATGACCACTGTAATTCTAGATCAATATTAGTATAATTTTGCCATCTTTCTAAATATCTACAACCTCCAGGACCATAGTTCTTAAATATAAAATAAGAAGGTGTGCCAGAAGCTGGCATTCTCAACTCTTTGGCGATAAAGGATCTCATTTCCTTAGCTAGCCTTTGTCAACCCAAAAGAACACACAAAAAAAACTGCGCCTTAATATATCAGCAGTAACAAAGAGATGTTACTATGTCCTGGACAAAAGAAGGCCTGGTATGCACCACCACCAATTACCAGGGATTCTTGGACTGAGGAAAAAGATCCAACCAGCAAATCCCAAGGAATGGGGACTGCAAACTGATTCCAAACAAAATGGAGAACTATAGCCGCCACCAACAGTTCCAAGCATGGAAACTGGGGGCTGATTCCAAACAGATGGGCAAGTGCAGACTACACTGTCAGCAGTGCCCAATGTGGAATCCAGGGAACAAAATTCGGGGCTAGGGTTTACCACTCAAAAATATACTGGCAATAACCAAGAGATGTTACTGTGTCCTGGGAATTTCCATCTGAAAGGCTAGGGCTTTGGCCTCAGGGAGAATCCTCTACCAGCCCAAACTGTCCTGCCCTGTAAAGGAAAGCCAATTAGATTGGGAGCACAAACGCAGAGAACGGAGCTCAAACCAAGAGGAGCTTACCAACAACCTTCAGGAAGGGCAAGAAACACAGGGAACTCAAAGGAGTTGTGGGCACCACACCTGTTCCTCCTTGTCCCAAATGTTATCAGAAATTTGCTTCAGATCCCATCACTGCCACCAATATATTTATCTTTTTCTTTTTAAAAAGATAAGCATTTCATCATAAAATCATCCTGTTAGCAGTAGCAATCATAAGAGTGGATTTTAGAAAAGTGCACGTACATAGTTTTATACAGAACATTTCTGGAGGGATACATATTAAACTGTTAGTGGCCACCTCTGCATGCTACCAATGTATTAAAAAACAAAATTTAACTGAGTAAATTTGAAGATTTACTTTGAATTTTGAATAAATTGGCTTTATTAAACGATTCATGAATCAGGCAGCATCTCATCTGATAGAAAGGGACATACTCCAACGGGTTACACAACATGGAAGGCTTTTTTTTTTTTTGGCCATGCCACATGGCATGTGGAAATCTTAGTTCCCCGACCAGGGATCGAACCCATGCCCCGTGCATTGGAAGCGTGGAGTCTTAGCTGCTGGACCACCAGGGAAGTCCCAGAAGGCTTTTATA
>NW_020840689.1:0-2783 GCF_003676395.1 Aethalodelphis obliquidens | reverse complement strand
ACACACACACAGCAGAACTCACAGGTACAGAGAACAGATTGGCGATTCTCAGAATCAGTGGGGATGGGGGTGGGAGTCTGTGAAGGTGTTCCACAGGTACAAACTTCCAGTTAAATTACTCCTGGGGATGCAATGTACAGCATGATGACTATAGTTGAAAAATTTTAAGAAAAGATGTCACTATATGAATTCCTCTGGCTCTCAAAGTTCGTTTTGCTTTTTTTCTAGTAGTTTGAACAGTTTAATAACAAATTTGGAGTAGAATGTATATATGAGTAGAGTAGCTTTCACTTGAATGAAATATACAAGATTAAAATAAGATATAATGCCTAGATGGGAATGCATGGTCAGCATGAGAAAACTGTCATCAAGGATGTCACAGGGAGGGACTAGGGAAGATCTGGGAACTCCAGTAGTGATTCTGTGCCCTCATATGATATGTGAACTTGGAATTCCCATAAAGGAATCAAGGAGAGTATGAAGACAATCTACAACAGAATAACTCAGTTATTCTCATTGGGGTTTCTTTATGAGGTGCTGAAACAAAAATAAAATGCTTGAAATTTGATCATTTGGCATAAACAACTTCATTAGATGAAATTTCAGGATAAAATGGAAAAGAATCTTCATTCCTTCAATGTCAAGAGAAGGAAATATTTTTATTTTGGAAAGCATTTATACTGTTAATAGTTTTTATATTTTCACTGATTAAACAGTATGTTATGAGAAGCTTTGTCTTCGTGACAACTATCACAATAATTATAGAATTGCACCAAACAATATATGTGCACTCATGACAAACACATGGCCAAATATTTGGATTTAGAGGACCTGTGGAGCCTTGCTTCCTACAACTTCTAATAAGTTAAGCATAGAGTTACATCACAAGCGAATATGATTTTACTGCCACTACCATTTGTTATTCCAATACACAACTGGAGATATAACAGAAGTCAGAACCCTGTTTTGTTCTCATTTGTCTGAGTGATATTTGCTGTTGTGAAGTTACCAGTTCCCATGATTTGGCCGGTAAGTAGGAAGGAAGGGGGGTGATGGCTTCTGGCTTATCTTTTGTAGAGAAGTTGAGGATCAGTGAACATATTTCACCTTAGAATCGAAATTGGAGGCAAGAAAACAATCAGAAGAACATGAATGAATATTTGCAAACACAGCGTGATTCATAATGAATTTGTTTCTGGTAAGCCCTTCAGATTCCATCACAGATTAATTTACTAAATTTGGAAATTTGAAGTACTAAATCTCCTTCCCATATGTCCTTCAATATTGATCATTGGACTGTCCTTTACTATATATAATCATTTATCATTAAACCACAAGGAAAGGGAGCACAATGTTTAAGGCAGGCCAAATCTCCCAACCTGGGTGTTATACACTTTCAGACTTGGTCCAGCCAGAAACTACATTTCAGAGACAGCTGCTATAGTGCAGCTGAGGGACCTTGCACCTTTACTGTCAGGAACTCAGAGCAGGGCCATTTCAACAAGGGGGAAATCCTGCCATTATGCTGCTCCCCAGACTGCTGTGGGCATTCATGGCTCTCCTCTGCTTAGCTACACATAATTGCAAACCAGGGCCTCGGCTGCCTGTCAGCACTCAGAGGTGAAATGGCACAAAGGAGTAGATATCTCAACTAAAAATACACTCTCAGCCCTGCGACACTCATTAATGAGTTATTTTGACCTTAAAGTCAAAGGACTAGCACTGTTTTAGAGACCTTGTCTGTACTTTCTTTTCTACTTGTCTATTTGCCTTTGGTTCTTTTATTTTAATTCTCCCGTTAAAACAATGAAACCAAATGGAAGATTGACAGCTACATTCCACAAGAACGTGTAACAGTATACAAAACGTCAGTTACCAACTTCTGTGGCATTGACATGTACTGAGTGTTTACAGCCTGTAGATAACATGTTTTGTAGGAGTGCATTATAGCATTGTGTCACAGAAAGATCTGGCGTGCTTATCTTGACTTTATTTTACAAAGAGAAAAATAATCAGCTCCTCACAAGTGAGACAGAACACTTTGGACCAATGGGATAGAAAATGTGACTTCAAGACAAGCATAGGACACACGATCTACTAAGTACAGTTCTACCTGGGGAGGCAACAGGACTGAAGATCCGGAATATCCTGGTCTTCCTCAAAGTCTAATAAATAAGACTCAATGTCAGGTTTCAAAAGAATATATTATTCCTGTTATAATTTCATGAAAACATAAAAAACTGAATAGATTCTGAAAACCTGAGGGGCTGATTTTTTAACATTTCATGTTAAAGTAACTTTATTTAGTGAAAACTCTAAATAGAGCCCTAGAACCCGGTTAAAAAAAAGAGATACATTAATTATTTTGGATAATATTGCCTTTCACCAAGAAAGCTGAAAATCTGTGAGTTTTAAAAGAACTCCACTGATTCAGAATGGAGAAAAGTAAAGAGAGGCTAAATAAATGACCAGTAAGTAGATTACAAGAAGGGTGCATACCCTATACTAAATTCTATTTTAAATGGACCGGCAAAATTATTCTGCTGAATAATTATCAACACGTGTCAACCTGTTTAATCTGTAGTTCCCCTCAGCTCAAAACTTTAATACTAATTTTTCCATGCTCCTTTTCAGATACTGCCTAACAACTACCGTGGGAAGAAAAGTAGACATAGTTTTGTGGTGAGCCAGACTTCTTCCCCATCTGTGCACTGACCACGTGGTCTATGAACATAACACCCTACTTCCTGTTTGGAGGAGTGACACAGGAACCCAGGTACTAT
>NW_020840688.1:0-2784 GCF_003676395.1 Aethalodelphis obliquidens | reverse complement strand
CAGACAAGCAAAAGCTGAGAGAGTTCAGCACCACCAAACCAGCTTTAAAACAACTGCTAAAGGAACTTCTCGAGGCAAGAAACACAAGAGAAGGAAAAGACCTACAATAACGAACCCAAAACAATTAAGAAAATGGGAATAGGAACATACATATCGATAATTACCTTAAATGTAAATGGACTAAATGCTCCCACCAAAAGACACAGATTGGCTGCATGGATACAAAAACACGACCCATATATTTGCTGTCCACAAGAGACCCACTTCAGACCTAGAGACACATACAGACTGAAAGTGAGGGGATGGAAAAAGATATTTCATGCAAATGGAAACCAAAAGAAAGCTGGAGTAGCAATTCTCATATCAGACAAAATGGACTTTAAAATAAAGACTATTAGAAAAGACAAAGAAGGACACTATATAATGATCAAGGGATTGATCCAAGAAGAAGATATAACAATTGTAAATATTTATGCACCCAACATAGGAGCACCTCAATACATAAGGCAAATACTAACAGCCATAAAAGGGGAAATTGACAGTAACACATTCATAGTAGGGGACTTAGAAACACCCCACTTTCACCAATGGACAGATCATCCAAAATGAAAATAAATAAGGAAACACAAACTTTAAATGATACATTAAACAAGATGGACTTCATTGATATTTATAGGACATTCCATCAAAAAACAACAGAATACACATTTTTCTCAAGTGCTCATGGAACATTCTCCAGGATAGATCATATCTTGGGTCACAAATCAAGCCTTCGTAAATTTAAGAAAATTGAAATTGTATCAAGTATCTTTTCTGACCACAACGCCATGAGACTAAATATCAATTACAGGAAAAGATCTGAAAAAAATACAAACACATGAAGGCTAAACAATACACTACTTAATAACGAAGTGATCGCTGAGGAAATCAAAGAGGAAATAAAAATATACCTAGAAACAAATGACAATGGAGACACAACAACCCAAAATCTATGGGATGCAGCAAAAGCAGTTCTAAGAGGGAAGTTTATACCAATATAATCCTACCTTAAGAAACAGGAAACATCTTGAATAAACAACCTAACCTTGCACCTAAAGCAATTCGAGAAAGAAGAACAAAAAAATCCCAAAGTTAGCGGAAGGAAAGAAATCATAAAAACCAGATCAGAAATAAATGAAAAAGAAATGAAGGAAAGGATAGCAGAGATCAATAAAACTAAAACTGGTTCTTTGAGAAGATAAACACAATGGATAAACCATTAGTCAGACACATCAAGAAAAAAAGGGAGAAGACTCAAATCAATAGAATTAGAAATGAAAAAGAAGTAACAACTGACACTGCAGAAATACAAAAGATCATGAGAGATTACTACAAGCAACTCTATGCCAATAAAATGGAAAACCTGGATGAAATGGACAAATTCTTGGAAATGCACAACGTGCCAAGACTGAATCAGGAAGAAATAGAAAATATGAACAGAGCAATCACCAGCACTGAAATTGAAACTGTGATTAAAAATCTTCCAACAAACAAAAGCCCATGACCAGATGGCTTCACAGGCGAATTCTACCAAACATTTGGAGAAGAGCTAACACCTATCCTTCTCAAACTCTTCCAAAATATGGCAGAGGGAGGAACACTCCCAAACTCATTCTACAAGGCCACCGTTACCCTGATACCAAAACCAGACAAGGATGTCACAAAGAAAGAAAACTACAGGCCAATATCACAGATGAACATAGATGCAAAAATCCTCAACAAAATACTAGCAAACAGAATCCAACAGCACATTAAATGGATCATACACCATGACCAACTGGGATTTATTCAGGGATGCAAGGATTCTTCAATATATGCAAATCAATCAATGTGATATACCATATTAACAACTTGAAGGAGAAAACCATATGATCATCTCAATAGATGCAGAGAAAGCTTTTGACAAAATTCATCACCCATTTATGATAAAAACCCTACAGAAAGTAGGCATAGAGGGAATTTTCCTCAACATAATAAAGGCCATATATGACAAACCCACAGCCAACATCATCCTCAATGGTGAAAAACTGAAACCATTTCCACTAAGGTCAGGAACAAGACAAGGTTGCCCACTCTCACCACTCTTATTCAACATAGTTTTGGAAATTTTAGCCACAGCAATCAGAGAAGAAAAGGAAATAAAAGGAATCCAAATCAGAAAAGAAGAAGTAAAGCTGTCACTGTTTGCAGATGACATGATACTATATATAGAGAATCCTAAAGATGCTACCAGAAAACTACTAGAGCTATCAATGAATTTGGTAAAGTAGCAGGATACAAAATTAATGCACAGAAATCTCTGGCATTCCTACACACTAATGATGAAAAATCTGAAAGTGAAATCAAGAAAACACTCCCATTTACCACTGCAACAAAAAGAATAAAATATCTAGGAATAAACCTACCTAAGGAGACAAAAGACCTGTATGCAGAAAATTATAAGACACTGATGAAAGAAACTAAAGATGTTACAAATAGATGGAGAGATATACCATGTTCTTGGATTGGAAGAATCAACATTGTGAAAATGACTCTACTACCGAAAGCAATCTACAGATTCAATGCAATCTCTATCAAACTGCCACTGGCATTTTTCACAGAACTAGAACAAAAAATTTCACAATTTGTGTGGAAACACAAAAGACCCCGAATAGCCAAAGCAATCTTGAGAACGAAAAACGGAGCTGGAGGAATCAGACTCCCTGACTTCAGACTATACTACAAAGCTACAGTAATCAAGACAGT
>NW_020840687.1:0-2786 GCF_003676395.1 Aethalodelphis obliquidens | reverse complement strand
CTCTCCCTCCCCCGCCGACCCCCACCTTCCTCTCCCTCTCCCTCTTTTTCCTTTCCTCTCTCTTTCTCTCTCTCTTTCTTTGTATATGACAGATATACTTCAGTGAAACCCATGAGGTAGATACTGGGGGTTAAAATGGGATGTAAAGAGAAAATTATGTAGTGGGAGATTATTAAATGTTGCATTATATGCAACATTTAAGGGTATAAGGTATCTTTCTATTTCTTATGACTGCACATGGCTTGACAATGATCTTAATTTTTAAATAAAATTAAAGCAAGTTTGTGGCATCATTTAAATGCTACTAAACTCTCAACAAAATAACAATCATAATATTAAAAAGAAATGTAATATTGATGTACACAAGAACATTGACTCTCTATGCTGAGTAACAGAAGCTGGATAAAAATGAGTACATACTGATTCCATTTACATAAAATGCTAGAACATGTAATCTATGGAGACAGCAAGCAAATCAGTGGTTATCTGAGGATGGGGGTGCAGAGAGGGACAAGAGGAAGCAATTGTCAGGGGGTAAGGGGAGACTTATGGGGGTGATGGGTATTTTCACACTTATAATTGTGGTAATGGTTTAACAAGTATACACATATGACCAAACTCATTCAGCGGTCACTTTAAGCATGTGCAATTTATTATATGTCAATTATACTTCAATAAAACCACTTAAAAGGATCATCTCTTCAGAGAAAAAACAACAACAACTTTGGAAGGAATAGAGATAAAAGATGTTTGGAGGGGAGATGCTGTTGTTTTAGAATTCTTTGTAGACAGTTGCCTGTACTGAGAGCAGACAGCTCTTACTTCCCTGCCCTTGGGAAGCCACTGCTCCACCTTAAGTTTCTTTAGAAAGTGGGCTGATCAGTGTTGAGTTTGTGGCTTCCATCCACCATTATTTTAGTCCTCAGGGTGCTTTCAATAACTTTTAGTAGGGTGAGATTTTTGGCCCTCTGGAGGACCTTTAGTCGCTGGCATCATAGGGTGAGATGTAGCAAACACTTCTATGACGTAGGTGGCCTGGAAGTGATTTGTCTATTTCTTGGGATGATACTGCCACCTACACACCTCAAACCACATAGGTTCTGGCAATGTACACTTTGTCGTGCCCCTCGTCCAGCCCCCTACCCCAAAGACAGAAACGCCAAGCCCCTTTCCACCTTGCCTGTGGGTTCAAGTGTTAAGTAGGAAATTTATCTTCAGCACTCAGTCCTGACCCATTCCTTATCCCCACTGTCTGGTTAACTGTGATTCTGCCAGTGTCCCCCGCAACCTTGCAGGACTCAATGTCCCTCCCTCCTCACACACCTGCCTCTTCCCTTCCTTCCCTGCTCCCACCATGAGAGAACTCGCAGAAACACACAGAAATTTTCACAAGTTGATTTTTATTTAATTAGCATCCGTGTACCCTGATGCCATAAAATTCCGTGTCTACACAGTTGGCCATTTCTCAGACCTCAGACTTGGCAGATATTTCTGAGGTCTCTGGCCTCCCCCTGAGCTTTACTGGCTCACCAGCTCTTCGCTTGGAGGGGTTTTGCTGCACGGTACTTGGATCTGCACGGCCCCTTGGTTCTGCTCGGCCTCTTGGTTCTGCTCTGCATTATTCTGATGTTGATTTAGTGTCTCATCCAGCCTGTGAGAACAGCTGGAGAGTGTTTGTCTTGTAGCTTTCTTCTGCTGTTTTGTGGGGTTGACAGCTTTCTTAGAGGCTTTTTTATTCAGACTCCTTTGACGGGGTTTCCTCACGGTCCTGGCTGTCTTCAGCACCTGGAAGCACAACAGAGTGAGGTCAAAAGGACATTGGATTAGGGAGAAGAAGATGGGCTATTGATGGAAAGGGAGACTTCATGAGAAGGGGTCAGGGCTGAGGAGGGGGTTTGTGCCAGGCAGGGAGAGGGTAGGATTCTTGGGGGAGAGGGAATCCATGAAGAAAACAGCTTGGGTAGGGTCATCTTACGTGGCCACCATGTCTAGGTCTGAGGTTATAGGGAGCCTCATCCACCCTTCTCCGTTTGGCTCTCGAGGGTTTTCGATCCATGTCTGTATCAGGCTCTAGGAGTCTTCGGTACACCTCAGCTGTATTGAAGCCTACCAGTTGTCTACTCTGGGCCTACTGACCACGCTATATATACAGCTCCCCAGGACGATGAAGGGTCCATACCCTTAGCCAATGGTGGCTAAGGAGGGACTTAGCCATCACAAAGCAGCCCTTGTGACACGTCTGTTGATGTAGCTCAGACATTTCAAAGAACCATTCCTGACACCTGGGGCGGGGTGGGGGGGGATGATGATGAGGCGGGGTGGGGGGGGGATGATGATGAGGCCAGGATGGCTCAGTTAGAGAGAAGAGTCTTCCCAAGCCGAACTGCCACCCTCCTCATATCCCTATGTTCAGTTGTGGTGGTGCACATGGTAGAGAACAAACCTTTCCTCCAAGCTATTCTCCAAGGCCACCCCTACTCAGTGGTTTATTCTGAGATCTCCCACCCTTAGTTATCAGCTAGTGTTTTGGATATCTTACTTAAAATCCCTCCAAAAGCTGTATGGCTGAATTTAAATATTGGTGGAGATATGAATCATCTTACAAACTAACAAAAAGACAGCTCCCATGAATAAACATCTCCCTACCTAGAGCATCTGGCATTAAAGCCTGCTGATTTTGATTAAATTATCTTCTGCCCGCTCTGCAACTTAAAGGCAGGGATTAGAATTAACTGCCCGCTCATGAAGGTTGCTTTTATTTTTTCTTTTATTCTATTCTTGGACTC
>NW_020840686.1:0-2790 GCF_003676395.1 Aethalodelphis obliquidens | reverse complement strand
AAAGCAAGGCTACTTCCACCAGGACCCGTTTCCATGGGCACACTCAGGATACCCTGCTGTGGTTTCTAACAAGTCCAAAGAGACACAGGTTACCCTGTGATTCCTTCCCTGAATCAGCTTCCTGAAGTAGGGTGTTCTGCATCAAGCGAACTGCCTCAACCAAGGAACGCCGTAGCTGCTCCTCTGGGCCTGTGGCTATTCTAAAGCCTGCAGTGCCACAGGAAGAACAGGACTTAAACTGCAGTCAGAACGCAAGCCGACTTCCTCTAGGAGGCACGGTGATTTCAGGCACGAGGTCCTAGATGGAATGCGAAGCCGAGGGTTACTGAGTGCTGCTCAGACTAAGGCAACGCCTAAGACTTCTACGCCATGTGGGACGTGCCAGAACGGTGTTTGTGAAAGTGCCCGAGTGCTGAGGAAATTAAGATGCTTCAAAAGAGAGTGAGGTGCGTTTCCCTACGCTCGGCATGCACAGAGGGGCTCTACAGGGCTACGGGACTGGATGTTGCTTAGCAGACCCAGGTGCGCCTGGGGGTACTCAGTGTTCCTGCCGGCAACAGGGTGCCCACGCTAGCCTCCTAGGTGTCCAGAAAACTGTGCTGCCGTTAAAGGTACGCAGAACACAGGCCACCGGCTCATGGAAACTGCTGCACGTCTCCGCTTCTGCACGGCAAATCAGGGCCTTGCTTCCAGGCATGTGTTTCTGCTGGGTGTGCCGTCAGCGACACCGCATGGCAAGATGCTGACTTTCTCCTCGAGCAGAGTGACTCCAGGTACGAGGGTCTCGAAGCATTCAAAGCAGAGTGTTATCACATGGCAGCTCACACAAGGGCCATGACAAAGTCTTCCTGGGCACTTCGGACTCAGCAGCAATGTTGTCCTGAGGCCATTCGAGGTCTCTGGAAATGTAGCTCTCCTCAAGGAACGTACAGTGTGTTGCCCGTCTCTAGGCACGCACAGAGGGCCTCCAAGGGATCAACAAATGGGACTCGAAGTTTCGCAGCCGGCACACAGGGGTCTGGAGGTACTCAGTGAACTTGGAGGGGAAATGATGCATACCCGAGAGGCCAGGAGTCCTCAGAAGTGTCGTTCCTTTATAATAAAGCATATAAGCGACTACGAACTCATGGAAAGAGCTGCATGCCTCCGTATCTACATGATTACTAAAGGCCTAAGCTGGAGGCAAGTTCACACGTTGAGTTTCCTTTTAACGCTAGAGCTTGTCAGGGTGACCACACCACAGGCACAGAAGAACCTGGTTTAGACAGCAAATTCATTTTCTCCCCAGAAGCATTCTTACAGGGTTTACAGGCCTATCAAGTGCAGGAATGTCAGGCAGCTTCAACGCAGCATGAATGCAGCCTTCAAAATGGGAAAGCAAGGCTACTTCCAGCAGGCCCCCGTTTCCATGGGCACACTCAGCATACCCCGCTGTGGTTTCTAACAAGTCCAAAGAGACACAGGTTACCCTGTGTTTCCTTCCCTGAATCAGCTTCTCGAAGTAGGGTGTTCTGCATCAAGCGAACTGCCTCAACCAAGGAAAGCCGTAGCTGCTCCTCTGGGCCTGTGGCTATTCTAAAGCCTGCAGTGCCACAGGAAGAACAGGACTTAAACTGCAGTCAGAACGCAAGCCGACTTCCTCTAGGAGGCACGGTGATTTCAGGCAGGAGGTCCTAGATGGAATGCGAAGCCGAGAGTTACTGAGTGCTGCTCAGACTAAGTCAACGCCTAAGACTTCTACGCCATGTGGGACGTACCAGAACGGTGTTTGTGAACGTGCCGGAGTGCTGAGGAAATTAAGATGCTTCCAAAGAGAGTGCAGTGCGTCTCCCTATGCTCGGCATGCACAGAGGGGCTCTACAGGGCTACGGGACTGGATGTTGCTTAGCAGACCCATGTGCGCCTGGGGGTACTCAGTGTTCCTGCCGGCAACAGGGTGCCCACGCTAGCCTCCTAGGTGTTCAGAAAACTGTGCTGCCGTTAGAGGTACGCAGAACACAGGCCACCGGCTCATGGAAACTGCTGCACGCCTCCGCTTCTGCACGGCAAATCAGGGCCTTGCTTCCAGGCATGTGTTTCTGCTGTGTGTGCCGTCAGCGACACCGCATGGCAAGATGCTGACTTTCTCCTCGAGCAGAGTGACTCCAGGTACGAGGGACTCGAAGCATTCAAAGCAGAGTGTTATCACATGGCAGCTCACACAAGGGCCATGACAAAGTCTTCCTGCGCACTTCGGACTCAGCAGCAATGTTGTCCTGAGGCCGTTCGAGGTCTCTGGAAATGTAGCTCTCCTCAAGGAACGTACAGTTTGTTGCCCGTCTCTAGGCACGCACAGAGGGCCTCCAAGGGATCAAAAAATGGGACTCGAAGTTTCGCAGCCGGCACACAGGGCTCTGGAGGTACTCAGTGAACTTGGAGGGGAAATGTTGCATACCCGAGAGGACCAGGAGTCCTCAGAAATGTACTTCCTTTATAATAAAGCATATAAGCGACTACGAACTCATGGAAAGAGCTGCATGCCTCCGTATCTACATGGCTACTAAGAGCCTAAGCTGGAGGCAAGTTCACACGTTGAGTTTCCTTTTAACGCTAGAGCTTGTCAGGGTGACCACACCACAGGCACAGAAGAACCTGGTTTAGACAGAAAATTCATTTTCTCCCCAGAAGCATTCTTACAGGGTTTACAGGCCTATCAAGTGCAGGGAATGTCAGGCAGCTTCAACGCAGCATGAATGCAGCCTTCAAATGGGAAAGCAAGGCTACTTCCAGCAGGCCCCCGTTTCCATGGGC
>NW_020840685.1:1724-2791 GCF_003676395.1 Aethalodelphis obliquidens | reverse complement strand
GTGGGAGAGAGAATACAAAAAGATGATACAAAGAATTCCTTTTATAACTTAAAAAAAATTAAGACAGGGTAGAATATAGGAATAACAGGTGCAGAGAAAGTATAGAAGCCCACAATCACCTGAGTGGTTTATGATTTTTAAAAAATCCATAACTATCAACTCAGCATACATGATATTCAGACTTTAAGAAACTAACCACCAAAAAGACCAAAATAGGGTCACTGAATTTATAGTCTAAGCACCAAGATCATTTAAGGGTTTTTGTTTGACTTTTTAAAGCACGTACAATTAAAATTTCAGATTTGCTCATCCTTCCTCTCTTCATTTGTATATGAAATAGAATAGCTGCCTAGGTCAGGAAGTAAGTGGGTACATGTAAAGAAAAAAACAATAGATTATGAAAAAATCATAGCAAAGATAAACATTTTAAAATGTATATGTAAATTTTTACAATTTGAAGTCCTAATACTCAATTTTTTCTTTATTCTGAAAAATTGAATATGAATTTTATACAGAATATAGGTTATTAATTTTTAAATGAAAAATTTTTCAAAGATTAAGAAATTTAATGCAGAAATGAATGATAATGACCTGAATTTTATATAGGAAAAATGCACAATTTGGAAGAAAAATTCCATTAAAATCCAACTAGAGAATTTATCAAATAGGAGAGTTTGAGCAAAGAACTTAAAAGGAATATCTTCATTTTTCAGAAAATATTTAGATTTAATAACAATTTTTAAAAATTTACATTTACATTTTCATATTTAGAAACATTAAATAGAAAAAATATAGAAACAGGCTTTTAAATTGCATGTGGTCAATATTTAGTGATAATATTGACTGATAATCCAAATGGAAAAATTTACCTATATGTTCTCTTTTTATCTTGTGTTTTGAGAGAGTAGTTTACATTTACTCTACTGAAATAATCTATAAAATAATCTTACTGAAATAATCTACTGAAATTTTCTAATTTTAAAGTCTCTGGAGAGAGGATAAAAAGAAAGAAAAACAGGATGATAATTGTCAGGTCCTTTACTTGGCAATAATAAACCATCCTTCTA
>NW_020840685.1:0-1714 GCF_003676395.1 Aethalodelphis obliquidens | reverse complement strand
GCTAGGGTTCCCTAGCATTCCCTTCGCTAGCCACTAACTGGCTGTTTCACTCTACTTGCCCTCCTCCCCTGATGCTATTATTCACTCTAGATGTTGATTACATCTCCAAGTATACTTCATGCTTAGAATAATTCTCTAGATTCTGACATGTATCTCAACTGCTTTCTAGATTTCTCTATTTACATCAGCGATTTTAGTGGTCACCACATTTTCATCCTACGTACCTGCTTTTCTTGTTCTTTCCTACCAATCCCAATTCTTCTCCTTCCTTTCCCTCTAGTTCTCTAACTGGGATCAATGCCCCTTCTTTGTGTGCCCATACACATGGAATGGCATACTTTGGGACTGCAGATAATTCCACTTCTGACATTCAACATATTGTATTGTGTCATCATCTTAAACGCCTATGATACCCAGGGAGCACCATGAAGTAGAGAATGTTTTATTATATATATATATATATTTTTTTTTTTTTTTTAATTTCCAACCATTATGCAGTTCTTGGCATGAAAAGTTATCCAAAAAGATTTCATGAATGAATGAATGAAATCAGGATATGAAAATAAAACTAAATTTAATAAATACTTAACTACATGTTAGGCAATACTTCACACATTTAGTTGTTTAATATTATGACTCATTTTCCATAACCTTTTGAGGCAAGTATTATTATCTCTACATTAGTGGTGGTAGTAGGGAATAAGCCATTACAATATTAAGTAAAAGGCCTAAAATTATATGGTTGAGAAATGGCAAGTCTTTCAACACACCAACGGGAATCAACTAGATAACTTTAAAAAGAAAGAAAACACAAGGTATCACAGAAAGTACACAAACTCTAAGTAAATTCAGACACATAATTTGGCTCGTAGTTTGTAGCACCCTATTGCTATAGAACGTAAAATGACAAAGCATAGAAAAATTAAAGCATTTTTTAAAATGTATTTTTATAAATAAATTAGCAAACGTTCATATATATACAAGTGATATTAAAGGTAGTAAAAACTGAACTTATCTATTCAGAGATGATATAATAAATTATTTCCTTTGGTAAGTACATATATTTTTAAAATAATAGATGATTTTTGTGATGAGTTGAATCACACAAGTATACTGAGGTTTTTAGGAGACAACTCTATAATATTTCAATGAATCACTTAGCTCCCTTCTCAGAGGTAAATTCAGTTCTGACAAAAACTATAAGATCGACCAGGATGATTTCTGATTCCTGCACTTCAAATAGGTTTGATCATGCAGAAGAAGATTTTTTTAAACTAAATTTATGATTGACTTGAAATAGTCAAAGACTAGGTGTTTATACAGAGTGGAAACAAAATACAGAAAGAAAAAGTAGATAAGGACAGCAGAGTAGCCCTATTTAATGTGGGATAAAAAAAAAGTGGTAAGTAAAAGCACAAATGACTCTACTTAACAAAGTCTAATTAAACTGTATGGAGAAAGATTTATGTTGCACCATCTTGACAAGCTGGGTTCACAGGTTTAGACTTTTAAAAAAATTAAATGAACTGACATTTGTATCATTTTGAAACTAGTAAATATTGTCTATTTCAGCCTCAGATGCCAGGAAACTCAACTAATTTGAAATAGGATTTAGTCTTTCAGGATCATATGAAGCTGTTTAAGACCTTTGGAACAATTATAATCTCCATGGCAACAAAATATTTTGCTAGTTTTTTGTTTAATGCTGCTTTCA
>NW_020840684.1:0-2792 GCF_003676395.1 Aethalodelphis obliquidens | reverse complement strand
CTTCAATCATTAAAAACACCTGAACTGAATGAGGACCATACAACAATTGGAGAAAACTAACAGCAAAAAAGTTATTAACCAAGATGAGCAAAAAGAAAAACTGACCTCAGACTTAACAAAAGCACAAAAGACGAAGTTATGATTATAAAACATAAAATAAGTATTACAACCTTGACTGTGAAAAAATACATATAACTAACAAAAATAAGGCTAAAGAGATGGAAGTGGTTGGATGTATAAAATGTGTTCAGTCTTTCATAGTGGGAAGTGAGCAAACTCATTTTTTTAATTTTTACCTTGAGATATCTGGTTTTCTTTAATTAACAGTAATCTTTTGATGTTCCAACTATCTGGTCTTTGTTGCAGAAACTCCTATATACCCTGGCTGCTGCCTTTGCCTTTTCGGAGCAGTCAGAGTTATCTGAGATGCTGTGTCCCTGGCTTAAGTCCTCAGTTTTGCCTGCCAAATAAAACATAACTCTCAACTTCTAGGTGGTGCATGTTTTTCAGTCGACACCTAGTAGCTCCTCTCAGCTAGACAAAAAGTCTTCTAAGACTCTTAATGTCATCCCACAGCCCTCACATTCTGTGCAAGGTAGAGAGGAGACTGTCTTGAGAAATTATGCATGTGGCATGTTGGGGCACATAGTGACCTCCAATCAGATTCACAGGGAAACACAAAGTTTTTAAGAGAATTATAAA
The DNA here is from genome assembly GCF_003676395.1 of Aethalodelphis obliquidens. NCBI lineage: Eukaryota > Metazoa > Chordata > Mammalia > Artiodactyla > Delphinidae > Aethalodelphis > Aethalodelphis obliquidens. Next base: position 2,090 of record NW_020840684.1, on the reverse strand, counting down.
AACTCTTTGATATTGAAATTCAAGCGAGAGAAGTACTACTATGTTATTTAAACTTGTAATAGTCAATGCCAGAAAAATCTAGAAACCAGGAACTGCCTAAAGCAACTACTTCAGGGAGACATGGATTTGAAGGAAGGAAAAACAGGAGGATTTTAAACTGTAGACTCTTTTGCATGGTTTGAGTTTTTCAAACTACATCTAGCTATTAATTTAATGGGTCATTTGTAGAGATGTGGATGGACCTAGAGTCTGTCATATAGATTGAAGTAAGTCAGAAAGAGAAAAGCACAGGGAGCTCAGCTCGGTGCTCTGTGATGACTTACATGGGGGCGGGAAGGGGGGGAGGGAGGTCCAAGAGGGAGGGGATATAGATATACATATACCTGATTCACTTCATTGTACAGCAGAAACTAAGACAACATTGTAAAGCAATTTTACTCCAAAAAAAACCTAAACTAAACCTAGTTTAAATATTAAAATATAAGTTGTATTATACAAAAGATGCATTTTATTAGTTCACACCTGCTTATGTTTAGTTTATTTTTTTAACATCTTTATTGGAGTATAATTGCTTTACATTGCTGTGTTAGTGTCTGCTCTATAACTAAGTGAATCAGCTATACATATACATATATCCCCATATCTCCTCCCTCTTGCGTCTCCCTCCCACCCTCCGTATCCCACCCTCCGTATCCCACCCCTCTAGGTGGTCACAAAGCACTGAGCTGATCTCCCTGTGCTATGCAGCTGCTTCTACTAGCTAGCTATTTTACATTTGGTAGTGTATATATGTCCATGCCACTCTCTCACTTCGTCCCAGCTTATCCTTCCCCCTCCCCGTGTCCTCAAGTCCTCTATGTTTATGTTTTGTTTTTGTTTTTGTTTTTTGCGGTACGCGGGCCTCTCACTGCTGTGGCCTCTCCCGTTGCGGAGCACAGGCTCCGGACGCGCAGGCTCAGCGGCCATGGCTCACAGGCCCAGCCGCTCCGCGGCATGTGGGATCTTCCCGGACCAAGGCATGAACCTGCGTCCCCTGCATCGGCAGGCGGACACTCAACCACTGCGCCACCAGGGAAGCCCTATGTTTATGTTTTAAATAAGAAATTATATCAATTTAGGCTAGGATATCCAGAAACCTCATTCTTGACCAATGACTCTTCCCCAAGGGTCCACAAGTAGGAAATACGCACACAAGAGGCAAAGCAAAGCAAACAGAAGGCAAAGTAACACTTTAGTCTCAGCTGTGGTCTTATTCTACAGACTAGTACTCAACATGGTGACGCTAGCTATCTGGGCTGTGACATACCTGGTAGACACTTCCTTCCTTAAATAATCTGGGAATCAGTCAAACAGGCTGTGAGGCAGGCTTGTTCTGTTTTTCCCTACCTATGCCAGAGTCAGGTCATACACGCTGATGCGACAGAAGTTTAATCCCAAGCCCACTTGCCATCACCAGAGAATTGGAAGCCTCAGAGTCAAGAGCCCAAGAGAAAAATAATTCCCCTCCTGCCAAACTGATGTAGGAAGGTGAAGCTTACCTGGGAGAGCGAGCTGCCTCTACCTCCTCCACTTTGAAGCAGCTTCCAGCCCTTCCAGTTTCAGTCACGTGGAAGCAAACAGCAGGAGGAGGAGGCAAGAAAGATCCCACTCACGTGTTGCAACTGTTTCACCCAATGGTTTTCAGCCTGGCTATACATAGTAATCACCTGGGAAACTTTACGCTAAGGTCTGGGCTATATCCCAGAAGTTGATTTAATTGTTCTCAGGTGCCTTGGACATTAGGCGTGTTAAAATTTCCCCAGGTGGGGTATGGATTGACAATTCTGAAACTGCTTTTTTCTGTATACTGGAGTCAAAAAAATAAGTAAATGTTTGGTGGATGGTGGCTGTCACTTTTCTCAGTCGGAGACGAAAGTTATAGATAAGCAAGAAGGGAAGGCTAGAATGAATCTTGTGGGCTGGAGTTGGAGACATCACTACGAAGTCATGTTTAGCTACACACAGCACACACACAGAGACACAGGTGAACAGTACAGAATTACAGATATGTGTTTATACATAGACTAATATACAAATACGTATTAGTTCTG
>NW_020840683.1:0-2794 GCF_003676395.1 Aethalodelphis obliquidens | reverse complement strand
AGCCTCCTGATGTTCACATGCTTGTGTAATCCACTCTCCTTGAGTGTGGGCTGTACCTAGTGTCCTGCTTCTAATGAGTTGAATCAATAGAAGCCAGCAAAAGTCATAGGATGTGATCAACATGATTAAGTTTCCTCTTGCTAGAACTTTGTTGCTGACGGTCTCTCTTGCCCCCTTGTTTTCTCATTCTGATGAAAGCATATTGTGTGGTGCTCAGTGAAGAGACTCACATATCAAGGAACAGCTCCTGAGGACCTGAGCTTTTTAGTGCAACGACCCACAAGGAGCTGCGTGCTACCAACACCCAATTAGGGAAGCAGATCCTTCCCAACTGAGACTTGAGATGAGGTAGCCTCATAAGATATGCAGAGCCAGAGGACTAGCTAAGCTGCACCCATATTCTTGATCCATAGAAACTCTGAGGTAATAGATTCTGTTGTTTCAAGCCACTAAGTTTTGGGGTAAGTTTTTACACAGCAAGTGATAACAAAGACACTAGTATTACCCGACTTTTAATTTTAAAAAACTCTGATCGGTAAATAGTGTAATCTCCTTTCACTTCTGTGATTACTAGTGATTCAGCTATTTAGATTTTCTATTCTTTAAATTGTTTCTTGGTTAATAATGTTTCTCATTCTATTGGATTTCTTCTCTTTTTCATGTTGGTTTTACCATTCCTTTGTATTTTATGGATACTAATTCTTTGTTAGTGAACTTTGATATGCTTTGGATAATGTTCAATACTTGTGTTATCCTCCACATAGAGTTCCTGCACCATGTGGTATGTGGTGATATCTTTATCATATACCTTTTAGTTTGAAGGGGTATTATTTCATTGATCATGGCCTCTAGTACTAGGTTGAATGTAGAGACAATATCAGACATGGATATCCTGAAATTTATGTGCCTAATGTGTTATAGTAATTAGGAGAAGGTTTTCTGGGTTTTATTTTGTTTTATTTGCTACAGAGACTACATCATGTTAAAGAAGTTTCCTGGTATTCTTAGGTTTTGGAAAGCACTTTGTAAAAAATCATGTGTCTTTACCAAATGCTGTTGATCTCCCCATTGAGATGATTATTTAAATTAAATGTTTTCCTTATCTTCTTAGGGTGGGGGATCACACAGACGTATTTTCCTATCTTAAATCAGTCTTCTCTTCCTAAGACAAATCTTACTTGATTATGATGCATTATCCTATTATCATATATTATTTTCCAGTTTTGTATCTATGTTCATAAGGGAGATAGCCTTTAAATTTCATTGTATGATCCGTTCTATCTCAGCTATGAAACCAAGGTTTACACGAGCCTTGTAAGACGGGTTGGTAAGGTTTCTCTCATTTTTTATCTTCTGAAACAGCTTGTGTGAGAGGTGGAATTATCTGTTCCTTGAACATTTTGTACAATATATCTCTAAAGCTATATAGATCTAGGGCTTTCCTGTATGTGGAGCAGTGGACAAGGGTGAGTCTGATGACTGTTTTATTTCTGTAATAGTTACAGGCATTTGGATGTGTGAGATGGGCTAATTAATAATACCCATTTCTTCCCTTTCTGAGTTAGGAACCTATTGGTAGATACGTATGCATCAGAGAGACATAGATAAAGCTGACTGCAAGTTGTGACTTTAGATCTCTAGCCAAGCCGACTTGCTAACAATTCACCCCTGAATTTGCTCCACTCCTTACTACGTGGCAGATCAGAATTCATCATTCAGCTGGTAGGTTGATCCTGTGAAAAGTGAGTGGATCCGAAGGGGCTGGGTGAAGCATGCCCCACTGCTGCTTACAATTTTACCAAAGAAATCCCTGTCTCTTCCTGGCGAGAAGCGAGTGAGGCTAAATGTGTTTAAAAGTTAGACCAGAGAGAATTCCCTGGTGGTCCAGTGGTTAGGACTCCATGCTTCCACTGCAGGGGGCACGGGTTCAGTCCCTGGTTGGGGAACTAAGATCCTACATGCCACACAGCGCTGCCAAAAATAAAGTAAAATAAAATAAAAAGTTATACTAGAACAAGTGAGAGTCTCCCAAACAATTGGCCTTTTAGGTTTTTCTCTGCAGAATTTAGCCATTTATATTATTTCCGCCAGCAGTATGCTCATTCTTCTTGGGCTTCAAGCTTATTGGCATACACTAATTCATAATATTATTTCGTTACTTTTTAAATTGCTATAGTATTTTTACTTTTCTCATTCATATTTTGCTTTAGTCTTGGCTCTTTTTTTTTCCTGATGTCTTCCATGGTTTATCTTGTAAATCTTTTAAAGTAATCATTTCTTGATTTTATAATTATTCTTTATTTTTGGTCTGTATTTCCTCATTTGTTTGTTTATATCTATTTCCTCCTTTATGGTTTCTTTCACATTTAGTCTGTTGCCCTTCATTCTAGCTTGTTAAATTGAACACAAAGCTTATTTGTCTTCAATATACTTTTTTGAATTCTGATAAACGTATTCAGAGCAGCAATTTTCTCACAGAGTTCTGTGTTAGCTACAAGTCACAAATCTTCTCCTGCTAATTCATATTAGGAGTATCTCATTTTTATTATTTCTCCTTTCATCCAAGGATTATTAGGTAGTATGATTTTAGTTTCTCAGCATGTTAGGTGTTTAAGCTATCCTTTAAAAGACCTAATTTTATTATAGTCAAACAACACAGTCTGTAGGATATTAACTCATGAAAGTTTTCTGAGACTTTCTTTGTAAACTTGTACATGGTAAACTTTGGAGACTATTCCTTGAGTGCTTGAAAATAATGTGTATCCCCTACTTGTGGAGGGTAAGTTTTCTCTAT
>NW_020840682.1:0-2795 GCF_003676395.1 Aethalodelphis obliquidens | reverse complement strand
AGGAGTAAACCAAGGAAGGGCATCTCAAGTTGAGAGAACAGGGACCAAGTCATAAGATTCTTAATGAACCTGAAGTATCTGGGGAATGATGAGTTCATTTGGGCTAGACTTTAGGGGGAAACTGGGGAGTACCAGAATAGGAGGCTGGAGAGGCAGACTGGGGGCCAAGTTATAGGGCCTTGGATGATAGTCTATAAATCTTGAACATTTATTTTCTGTGTAAGAGGGTGGCCAAAAAATAGATAATCATAGATGATAGATTTTTTTTAAGATGTTGGGGGTATGAGTTTATTTATTTATTTGTTTTTGCTGTGTTGGGTTTTCGTTTCTGTGCAAGGGCTTTCTCTAGTTGTGGCAAGCGGGGGCCGCTCACTATCGTGGCCTCTCTTGTTGCGGAGCACAGGCTCCAGACGCGCAGGCTCAGCAGCTGTGGCTCACGGGCCTAGTTCCTCTGTGGCATGTGGGATCCTCCCAGACCAGGGCTCAAACCCCTGTCCCCTGCATTAGAAGGCAGGTTCTCAACCACTGCGCCACCAGGGAAGCCCTAGATGATAGATTTTAAGCAGAGCAGTGAGTGACCTGATCGTGTTAGGTTTAGGGGAAATAATTCTAGGCATAGCATGGAGGATGGCCTAGAACAGAGATAACCCTGGGCACAGAGGCCAATTAGGAGGCTGTTGAAATATTGAAGTAGAGGAGGCACTTGACTTGGGAGAGGTTTGAGACAGAAATCAGTATTTTATTTGTTAGCTGTTTGGGTGTAAGGGAGAAGAAGTTAAAGATGCCTGAGGTTTCCAGCTGTGGTATCTAGGTGGACAATGATATCAAAAGCTAAAAGCTAAATTTATAAAGGAGAGCAAAGCAGAGGTGAAGCTAAAGAGGTTGGTCGTGGACTTGTGATAAAAGTAACTGTGGAGTGTCTAGGTGGCACAAATACTAAAAGTACACTGTAGTTTACAGTCTCAAAGTGTCTCCTTATTAATAGTTCATATTAATTGCAAATGTGAAAAAGATACTTTTTTTTTTTACAGTGGAGAAACCAGGAAGTCACCACCTTAACCTAATGATGAGTCAACACCAAAATGTCTCCCGATACAATACACTGATAAGGATGCCGCATCACTTAAGAAATTCTTCTGCCAGAAATCCATAACCTGATCCTAATCATGAGAAAATATCACACAACCCCCATTATGTTACAAACAACTGCCCTGTGTTCTTCAACCATGTCAGTGCCACAAATGACCAAGAAAGGTAAGGAACTCTTCCAGATTAAAGGTAACTAAAGAGATATGACAATAAAATGCAATGTGTGATCCTGGATAGGGTCTTGGATTGGGAGAGAGGGGAACTGCTATTAAAAAACATTACTGGGGGCTTACCTGGTGGCACAGTGGTTGAGAGTCCGCCTGCCGATGCAGGGGACACAGGTTCGTGCCCTGGTCCGGGAGGATCCCACATGCCGCGGAGCGGCTGGACCCGTGAGCCACGGCCGCTGAGCCTGTGCGTCCGGAGCCTGTGCTCCGCAACGGGAGAGGCCACAACAGTGAGAGGCCCGCGTACCGCAAAAAACAAAAACAAAAACATTACTGAGGTGTAGCTGCTACAGCTGGGTAGTAACTGATGGGCTCTGGAGATTTCAGACTTGGGTCACGTCCCCGCGCCCCGTCCTCTCGCCACTTTCAGCGCCTGTGCGCGCCTCAACTATACGCGAGACATCCGGGCACTGCACGACTAGAGTCCGCAGCTTGCGCGCGCGACCTGCGTGATCTTCTCCCTGTGCGACTGCGCGAACCCATCCGTTTGACCTACGGAGATGTGGCTGAGAGTGGACTGCTGGTGGACACATCTGTTAAAAGCAACCAAAAGGGCTTCCCTGGTGGCGCAGTGGTTAAGAGTCCGCTTGCCGACGCAGGGGACATAGGTCCGTGCCTCAGTCTGGGGGGGATCCCACATGCCGCGGAGCGGCTGGGCCCTTGAGCCATGGCCGCTGAGCCTGCGCGTCCGGAGCCTGTGCTCCGCAACAGGAGAGACCACAACAGTGAGAGGCCCGTGTACTGTGAAAAAAAAAAAGCAACCAAAAGTTCCTTTTTCAAAGAAATTTGGTTAGCACCCCCACCTCCCCGCCCAGCACCCAGTTTTACAAAATAAAGAACCTCAAAAACTTTACCACCCGCTGTGACTTGCACACGAAGGGAGGGAAAGATAGCTGCTGTTCTCATTGACTGCTAATGGGGCGCTCCAGCTTTGGCCAGGAGATGAACTGTTTGGAAGATTCAAATTCAAAATATAAACACATTTATCTTAAGACCTATCTTAGGTAGCAGCCTAAGAAAAACAGATAAGAGACCCAGAGACTAGAGATCCAGTGTCTAAAAGAAAATCCGAGAACCAATGGAAGAAAAGCAATATTTGGAGAAGAGAATAGTTTTCTTGAGCCGAAGAAAAATGTTTCATCTTCAGATGAGAAGTCCCTACCACAATCAACACAAAATCGACGAAAATTGTTCAGTACCTAGATGTGAAGAGCTAACCTTTTAAATTTCAAAGATGAAGAATGTCATCGTTTTTCAGAAAAAAGATTATCCACAAAGTACAAAATCTGGCTTCTGCTGCGTGTCAGAGTAACAGCATACGCAAGACAGCATATGTAATATTTTGAAGGGGGAGGCTGTTTGTGACTCAATAATAGTATGTCAAGTCATGGGTGAAAGCCACAGAAATCTCACTTATATACGGGCTCTGAAGATTCAACCCTCTCTGAAAAAATTCACTCACGTGTGTACTGTAAATGA
>NW_020840681.1:2758-2862 GCF_003676395.1 Aethalodelphis obliquidens | reverse complement strand
CAGGACTTACTGCACCCAGAGGGGAGCTAATAATCTTGGCGGGGGAACAGTATACCACACTGTCACCATAGAAAAGCCTACAGACACCGTGATGATGGCGGCCA
>NW_020840681.1:0-2658 GCF_003676395.1 Aethalodelphis obliquidens | reverse complement strand
GGACTTACTGCACCCAGAGGGGAGCTAATAATCTTGGCGGGGGAAACATATATCATGCTGTCACCATAGAAAAGCCTACAGGCACTGTGATGATGGTGGCCAATAAGACCAGCTGGACACCTGTTTACTTCAAAAGGCTATTGACTCAGTGGCCATAATGGTCCTTGATCACCACTGACCCTGGACTGTCTGGCAGTTGAGTGGGCAGGTCCTGACACCTGGTGCTGTTTTTATGTTAATTCAGGGGCCTAACTGAAGAAAGCGCAGACTACTGGTCAGAGCATCTAGGCTGGCAGAAACGCTCTGCCTAAGGTGGCTGAACAAATGTGGGGCGGGGTGAAACTGGACCCCACAGCGTCTCTGCACATCTCCTTCGTGGACCCTTAAAGGTCATTAGAAATTATAACACTTCCAATGCTGGTGCTCAGGTGGACGAGCAGGAAGCAGGAGGCCTGGGGACAATCAACGTCACCTGGAGGCTGCTGGGGAGAAGTTGTGACCTTCGGCCCTGGGTGTGAGGGCTCCTAACACAGCACTCAGCAGTTACAGAAGAATAGTCTGCACCCTCAGCACTCCAAGAATGAGGAACGGGACAAAAGGCAGAGGAGGGGTTTATCCCCAGTAAAGTCCATTAAAAATCCCTGGGAGATAAAAATAGAATCTGGGCAATAAAGTCAAGTCTAACCTTTTTTATCCTTTGTGCTTTGTCTAATTTCACGTGCTCCTAGGGTCCCGCATGCAGAGGTTCCACACCCGGCACTTCAGACCAGATTTCCTAGTGCAGAATGGCTGGGTCGACACCTCAGCTCCTGGGGCCCAGTGCAGACTCCGCGATGTAGAGCCTGAGCTGCAGCCAACCCGGCTCTCGAGAGCTCCACCCCCTCCCTCCCACTGACTCTGACAGGATCTCTACACAGCAGCCCAGCCCACAGCCCACGGGGTAGCACATGCTCTCACTTCTCCATTCTCTGATCAAAATGTAAAGTTTCCTTTGCTTGTGAACCAAACTCAGTCTCAATCTGTTGGCCCCAATGACACTGGGCAGGGGGACACTTGTTGGGGTCCACTCTGGAGGATCAGTAACAGAAACTGAGAACATTGTAACTTCAATGAATAGATGTGAGCCAAACTGTAATTAACATAGAACAGTGTATAAGGCTCGGGTAAAATAACATGTTTCTAACACTTCTATTTGATATTTCCATCACTTTGTTAAAAGCAAGTTCAGTGAAAAGGTTTGTCTTATTTGTCAGGTCAATATTAGAGAAACAAAGTGATTTCTTTCCAAGGATGTACATCTAATAATCTTGGTTAAAGCTTCAATCTTGTTTTAAATGCTTTTCCATTGAAAATGATACCTCTCTTTCAGCTCCCCCATTTCTGAGAAGTATAAAATCTTATAATTTATTATTACCAAAGGGGAAAGGTGGGAGGAGGGATAAATTAACAGTTTGGGATTAACACATACACACTGCTATGTATAAAATAGATCATCAACAAGGAACTACTGTATAGCACAGGGAACTACACTCAACATTTTGCAATAACCTATAAGGGGAAATAATCTGAAAAAGAATAGATATTTTTATTGACATCATCTATCAATGACAGTTAAAGTGTAGCCTAAGGGAAGCTGGTGGTGAGTGCTTCTGACCCTGAAGACTTCAATCATCTAAAGTTTGGACTCTGCCTACTTCCCAAGGCCCTTAATGAACATATGTGTAGCCGTAGCTTAAAAAATTCCCCAGTTTGGGTTTCGGGGAGACACTGATTTTGAAAAAGCCCTGGTGTTCTCCTTACATGAATGGGACTCTTCCTACTGCTAAAACATGTCTGTCACACCCAGAGGATGGTATACCGTCTGATCGGGAAGAGTTTGGAAAAGGCATCTCATCTCCTCATCTCCTGGTGCTCGGGTTCACCCCTCCAGCATCTTTACTAACAGTCTCCCCACTTGGAGATGTCAGCACTGTCAACATCCTGTTGCGTACAGTTTGGAATTTGTCCAGAGGATGAAGCGGAAGGATGAGGAACAATGAGAGACAAGTCCTAGGTGTTCAGACAGGCACATGTCACTCTAATTTCCAATCAGGAAGACGAATTGACCAAAGGCTAGGGTTGCCCATGGAAACAGTATAGGGCTTGAGGAAATCCCGCTGCTTTGTGGCCAGTTCCCATAAACACAAGATGAACAATGGAACTCAGGGGCAGTAAAATTCACGAAACTGCAGAGTTGAAAATATCCATCACTGAAATATGTCTTGAGGAAAGTCAGAGAAAAAGACTTGTAAGCAAGGGAGAATGGCAGGAAAGGGATTTGAGGAGGTAGAAAGGACTCGCCATTAAGCACAAGAAAAGGAGCTGAACATTGCCAACATTGCAGTTGGCCAAAAAGGGTGTATGCGTTTTTTTCTGTATATATTCAAGAAAAGGGCATACACCTTTTTAGCCAACCAAACAGGTGGGCACTGGAAGTCAATACTACAAAAGATATCACTTTGCATCAGTCAGAAGAGCCATCCTCATAAAGTGTAAACACCAGAAATGCAGGACAGGGCAAGGAGAAGAGGGAGCCCTGTGAGGTTTATAGTGGAAATGTATATTGCCAACAGCCATTCTGGAGAAGTGTATTGTGTTTACTAAAGCATCTAAAAAATG
>NW_020840680.1:0-2796 GCF_003676395.1 Aethalodelphis obliquidens | reverse complement strand
ACCACATCCTGAAACAGATCAACTCTTCCTCCAATCCCAGCACCTCCGCAGATACACCCAGGACCCTACTGTAGCCCTAATACCTTCCACACACTCAGGTTCTCAGAGTCGCAGCACCTAACCAGACACCCACAGACTCTCTCGACGGCCCCAGCGTTTCCCTCCGCTGCAGCTCATCACGTCCCCAGACACACCGATACAGCCCCCTACACCTTTCCAAACTCTCCCCGCAACATACACGTACACACACCGCCTCAACACCCACGCAGAGGAGGACACCCCTGTAGCCACACCATTTACCTCAAACACCCAGACACGGTGCATCTTTGAACAGTAATGTCCCCTCAGCTTCTCGTACCTTCCAGGCCGTGCACGTGCATGTGCATCCCGCACACGCACACCCCCCCCCAGATCCCAGCACCTCCGCAAACAAGCAGTCCTCTGTGTGTTCCCCAGCAAGCTGCAGCTCCAGTACTTTCCTCAGCCATCCAAGGGACCAGGGACAGCCCCACCCCTCTCCAAACACCAGTCCCGCACTCATATACAAACACACAGGGCCCCAGCCCAGTCACCCCTCAGAGCAGCTCCGCCCTGCGCCCACACCTCACCCTGCAGCCGCACTCCCACCATCACACGTTCCAGCACAGCCTCCCTCCTCAGCGCTCTCCATCACCGCTCCCCCACCCCACCTTGTCCTCCCCAGCCTCCCTCCCCCAAACTCCCCCCAGATAGCCTCAGCCTTGCAGACACACTGGCCCACTCTTCCGTGCTCTCTCTCATTCTCGGCTGCCTGGTCCTCCCCCACTTCCCAGAGCCTCCTCTGCCTGGGGAGGCATCTCCACCCCCCCTCATTGCCCCAGGCCTTTCATTCCTGGACAGTGAGGCTGTACATCTGGTTCAAAGCTGCCCCACCCAAGACCCTGTGCTCTGGGCACCCTGGCCTGGGCTTTGGGGGTTTGGGGCCTCTTTGGGGGCTCTTGGCACCTGGTCATCCTGGTGTGGCAGCCAAGAACTCTGAGTGCCCAGCCATGCCCTGACTCTGTCGTGTATGGGGGGGGGTCTGGGCAGGGGGATTTACCCCCAACCTGCAGTTTCTCAGGTGCTTGCCAAATCCCCCTCTTCTTGGGCTCACCTGAGGGGGACATTGGGCCTGGAGCTTCAGGAAAAAAGATGGAGAAGGTGCTGGCTTGACATGCTTCCCCTCCCACCCCACCCCCAGATCCGGGCTTGGGGCTTGGTCTCCCTGGGAGTCAGTTCCAACAGTGAAGGTTACTTTACTAGATGCATGATTTTAAACGGAATCTGCACCATCTGTTCCACCCCCTAATTACAGATGCACAGAATCCGCCTCAGAGGGCAGCGTGAGGGGAGTGATTTAGAGGCTGAGCTGCTTCTGCCTGCATTAGGGCTGGGGAGACTGGGGGGGCCTCTGGGTATTGCTCACAGCCCCCCAATCCCATCTCTTTCCCAGGGGCCCCTCGTGCCCCTTCTCTTGTTGGGGGAAAGGCTCCTAGAAAGGTGCCCTGACCCCCTAGACCTGAAAGAGGAGGCAACTGCAATGCTGAGGGAGGGGTCCCTGAGAGATCGCCTGTGTCCCAGGCCCCAAGTCTGGGGAGGCAGGCTCATTAGAGCCTTAAAAAATTCAGTGGATCGATCTCTTGCCTGCTTCTTGTGCCCTGGGGAGCCACAGGCGCTGGCCTGGCCCAGCTGTCTGCCCACCCCAGGGTAGCAAGGATTAGTGAGGTTAGGGAGGGGGCGGTTAGAGCAGAGGTGGGGACATCCAGGTTTTGGCAGCAGAGGATGTGGCCAGGCACGCCAGGACCCACCAGGTGTGTTTGCACGTATGTGCCGGTCCTCCTTGGCACAGCTGGCAGGCCCGACCCCAGCTTGAGCCTTGCCCTGTGGGGCTGGATGGGCACCAGGGGCCGGAGGGGATGGGCCAGGGCCTGGGCCTCAGAGGGTTCCGAGGGACACCCCGAGGATGGGTCTACCTTTGCCCATGGCTCCGGGGACCTGGGGCCCCGGCCAGCTCGCTGGTGGTGGTGGCGGCTGCGGGCACGCTGTGGTAGAAGCTGGAGCATTCACTGTGGGGAGAAGGGGAGAGAGGCCGGGCTACAGGAATTTTAGATTGCTGCAGGCAGGAGGGTCTCTGGAACCCTGTGGAGCGGGCAGTCATGCAGAAGTAATCCTATCACTGCCTGCCTGGAGGAGAGGAGAGGAGAGGGGGCTGGGAGGGGAAGGATGGCGCAGCCGACCCTTTCCCACCTCAGCCCCTGCCCCAGCCAGCTGTGGAGGGAGCCCGGGACCCCAGGGGGCTCCCCCGGGGAGGCACCACCCTTCCACCGCTGCCTGTGCCCCCTGGAGGGGCGGCACCGCAGCTGTTGCTCGGCTAGGAGCTCTGGGTTTTATAAATAATGCAGCTTGGAGGTGGGGGCCCACTCAGCCTTGGGTCACCCACTGTGGCATCATCTCCAGCTGGCAGTCCTGTGGCAGAGCCCCTCTGCCTTCCAGCCTGCTCCTCCTCTTTTGCTATGTGAGTTTGGGCCAGAGGCCCAGCCTGTGTGAGCTGGGCCAGGGCAAAGGAGTGTGGAAGAACCCAGAACCCCCTGTCCTTTTGTACCCCGCCCCCACCAGCCTTCACAGGTTAACTGGCCACTGGCTCAGCAAATCCAGGCTGGGAAGGGATGACCCACTGTACAGGGGCCTCCCCAGTTCCAGCCCCTCCATTTTGCAGATGGAGTAACCAAGCCCAGAGAGGGCAGGGATGGCCAAGGCCAGCCAGCTGATGAGCACCTC
>NW_020840679.1:0-2796 GCF_003676395.1 Aethalodelphis obliquidens | reverse complement strand
CATTATCATCTCATCACTTAGGAAATCCCAAGGGTTTTAGAAACTCTGTGGCAGAAACTGGGACGGAGACCAAAAATATAATTCTTATTACTCCTAAATCACAGTTATCTAGGTGAATGTTTGTATCACCCCAAACAGGCAGTAGTCACCAGGGAAAATAAGTTAATTGCCAGTCTTTTCTATTAATTTTTAAAAATCAGATTTAAGAAGAGAATTTTTTTAATGGCCAGTGAAAATGTCTCTTACTTTAGCTCTTGCCTTTTTCTACTTATTATTTATTTTTTTAATTTTTAGTTTAGTTTTGAAACGTGTCTTTAAGTTATTTTAAGGTTAGAACCGAACCTTCCAGGGTTAAAAAAATATTGCGTCTCTTGAAAGAGATTATTTTAGACTTAGTGAAATGGATTTGATGCTAGAGAACATGTGACATCATACATTTGACCTTTTTGAAATGATTTACATTATATCAGCTACATTTTAAGTCCAGCAACTGTAACCAAAAAAAAAGAAAAAAAACCCCTACTAATTAAGGCAACTTTGCAGATTGATGGCATTAGATTATCAATTAAAATCTCAGTTTTAAACCAGATTTTTCCTCTAAATAGTGATCCAAAGAACACTAGTTTTAGGGTCAGTCTAATTAGTCAGAGAGCCTTCTGATTGTTTAGTGCCTTCACTTGAAGTTTGTTAAATATTTTGAATATCACCTATGCTCCCGTGGGACATTAGTGAATGTGAAGTCAACAAAAAAGAAAAAAAAAGTAAGAAAAAGGATTTTGTAGTAAAATAAACTTGAGAAATCCTGGGTTCAGTAAATTTAAACATGTTTCGTGACTGCAGGAGTTTTGAGATGTGGAATGAGCTATAATGTGCTCTGTGAATTTCACTGTTAAATAGAGTTTGGTCTGAAGTGTTTTTCAACTTTATTTGGCTCTACAACTCTTTGTCAGTGGAACATTTTAAAGGACTCTCTGTTTCTAGCAACTTTGGAAAATGCTGTTCTGGTCTCAGTTAAGCCCTTGAAATCTTAGTATTTGGAAGCTCATCCAATTTCTGGTACAGAAATCTACCATGTATCCATGCTATAGGCTCACTCAGCTGTGGATGAGTATTTTGATAACAAAATGCTCACTACCCATAAATCGGCTGATTCTATAGTCAGAATGCTGGTCTGTTAGGAGGTTTTAACCTTTTAAGTGCCTTTTACGATTAGAAAATTTTAAGTTTTAAAATTTTGTTTATTGGACCTAGATCTGATCTCTGGATTAAGATAAGTCCTACTCAAGTAAAAGAATCCTTATTTTTCAAGGATGATTTGTACATGAAAAAAAAAATCCATATACTTAAAATCATCTGTAAATAGTGACTGAAGAGTAATTGAAAATACGTTTGAAAATAATTTTCATTTGAAATTTATGTCAAAATATGTTATTATATAAACGAATCCAGTATATTTTCTCTTATAGCCAGTAAAATTTAGGTTAAATTTTAATTAAGCACAAGTGCTACAATTAAAAAAAAGAATTACATTCTGTTTCGAGTGTTTATTTCAGCAAAACTGGTTTATGGGACAGTAAACTGTCCTTCACTGCATGTTCAATGTTAGCAGCTCAAACAGGCTAATTCTGGTAAAAATTCAACTGTTTTCCAAGGCCTTCTCTTAATTATTTGATACTCAACTGTTTTTTCTTTTACTTCTATTGTATCTCTTTTTTACATTGTTAACTACACATCCTCATTTATCAGTGGCTTTGTATGTTTAACCCAGCAGATCTCTGGTATTATTTACAATGGCTTCATGATATTATATCTTTAAAATTCAGAATTTCACTTTAAAGTTGATTTGAATTTTATTTCTATTATACGGTATTATGTTTATGTTATGAATCCATCAGTGAGTAATTTTCTGAAACAGGATGAGCAGTTTGCTGACTTAGACGGGCTGGAATCTATAGACACCTTAAAATTAGGATGTAGATAACGAATAGTTGGATGACAAGAAACCCTGTTATATGAAAACAGGAATAATAATGAGTGTTCCAAATCTTATCTTTTCGGTTCTTACTTTTCTCTAAAGGTTAGTTCTAGAGTCCTTAATTCTCCATTCAGTAATAAAGTATTGACTATTTGCAGCCTTCGCACCATTCTCCCCACTTCTAGGTCTGAGTTTGATAAACCTTTTGGTTTCATCCTTTCTTTGTGAAGTAGTGTTCCTAGTCAAGCCAGAAGGCTGTTCCATTAAAGGTTTAGCATTTTAGTGATTTTAGTAGTAAGGGTAAGGATAAGTGGTCTTCAGCCCGTCACAGTCTTCCACCCAACCTTTCTTCAGATGAATTTCCTGCAGTAGAAAAATTAGACAACCAGGCTGAATGATTGAGTCCCTGACCATGACTAGCAATGAACTACTCAGCCCTGGCTTCCTGGGCATGCCATCCTTCAAAAACAGCCTGCCAGATGGAATCTCAATCCCCTAGCTTGGCATTCAAGATACTCATACTCTAATCCACCAAAATCCACTTCCAGTAGTTCTCCCCACTTCTTTCATACAGCAAATATCCATTCACCCAACTGCATTCACTTATCTGGAGTACAAGTTCTTTTCCTTATATTCCAATATATCCCTATTTCATCTGCCTAGGAAGTCTTTCAAATTCTTCACAATCCTAAATCCTACATGGTCTTTACTTTCCTACCTTTACAACTTGACCTTAAGAAAATTTTTGCTTTCCAAGATCTGTAAGTCAATCAATCAATAAACCATTAATAAGTTCATAGGCTGCTTCAATACAGTTCTCC
>NW_020840678.1:0-2799 GCF_003676395.1 Aethalodelphis obliquidens | reverse complement strand
CTTTCCATTTGGTTAAACATAATTTGGTTTTCTGAATCTATGAGTGTCCTTCTCTTGGAAATTATTTCATGGGTATCAATTTTTAGGTAACACCTATAAGTGATGTAATAGGATATTTGTCTTTCGGTTTCTTTCATACTTCAGGTAGGGTGATTATCTCTAGATCTTTCTATGGTGGTGCCAACGGCATTCTTCCATGCTTTTCCATGGCTAATATTACATTGTGTACATGGACCACTTCTTCTTGGTGCATTTTTCTGTTGATGGACATTTTGGTTTCTTCCAGCTCTTGGCTATGGTACATGTTGCTGCAGTGAAGGATTGCCAGCCTGTGTCTTTTTGATTCAGGTCTACTCAGCGGATAGGCCCATCAGTGGGCCTAGCAGATCACAGAGTAGCTCAAGTTTTACCTTTAAACACACCTCCATTTTGTTCTCTGTACTGGCTGTTACCAGGTTACATCCCATCAGCAGCTAGAGGGTACACAGTTCTCTAAAACCCCTTCAGCATTTATACTATGTAGACTTCTTTGCTGATGATCCTTCTGACGGCTGTGAAGTGAATGTGTTTCTAGACTGGATTTGCATGGCTTTCTTAATTCCTGACGTTGAGCGTTTTTCCATGTCTTTTTCTATAACAACAAAAAAAGAGACAGAATATAAAATGTGCATAAAATATGCCTCTTGAAATTGCCGTTTTGAAATATGGATGTCTTTTGAGATTTTTGCTCGATTTACGACCGAAGGATTGTTTTGAGGACAGGTGTCATTTACAGGCCTGCAATTATTTTGACTATCAAGTAACCATTACAGCTGCAGTTAGAGCTGCTGTTGTGTGAAACGGCCACAAGGCGGCAGCATTTCTCCATTCCCAAAACTGGTTTCTAGGGCAGCACAGCCTTTCTGGAAGTCATGTTCCCAGGTTGTAAATTAGAATGGAATGTGCTAGGAAAAAACCTGTAAGTTAATATTCCATTATTTCTTTTTCGATTTCTTAGTCTTTTTAAATCGAGGTAATGTTTAGAATATTGTTTGTCCTAGGTGTATACAATCTCGTTCATTTGTACATTACACACACACATATATATATATACACACACACAACACACACACACACATATGTAATATATTCATGTGCAGATACTCTTCTCATGTAAATTATTGCAGAGTGCTCCATTGACCTCCCTTGCTATATGGTCGGTCTCTTTGATAAATGTATTTAGTAGGTATTTGTACACATATGGTAAGCCTAATCTTAATTTTCCATACCACCCACCTTTCCATTTACATAAGAATAGTTTGTTTTCTAAGTCTGTGAGTTTCTTTCTCTGTGAAAATGCTATCATTTTTGTCAGTTGTTAGATAACGCCTTTAAGTGATATCATACTATATGTCTTTTTCTTTCTGACTTACGGCATGTTCTGAGATTATATCTAGGCTCATAAATGGTGCCTCAACGAGCAGTGTTTCACTGTTTTCCATGGCTAATATTCCATTATGTACATGGACCACTTCTTCTTTATCCATTCATCCATTGATGGACACTTTGGTTGCTTCCGTGTCTTGGCTATTGTGAAAAATCCTGCAGTGAAGCTGTTGCAGCCTGTGCCTTCTCGACTCTGGTATTTTCAGGTGAGAGGTTCAGCGGTTGACCTGCTGAATGGAATGCTGGCTCAATTTTTACTTTTAAACACAGCTCCTTTCTGTTCTCACTATTGGCTCTTACCACTTTACGTCTCAGCAGCAGCTAGAGGGTACACAGTTCTCTAAAACCCCTTCAGCATTTATTGTTTGTAGACCTTTGGCTGATGGTAGTTGACGTGTGTGTGTTGAAATCTTTTTGTAGGCTAGATTTGCATGAGTTTAAAAATTTATGTTGTTGAGCTTTTATCCATTTTTCTTGTTTTTAGAAAAATAATGAGTAAAACTTACCTCTTCATACTATCTCCTTGAAAATGTTGCCAGTTGTGAATTTTTGAGGGCAGTTGTCCTTTACTGTCCTGAGTCCTTGTGAATGTTAAGTGACCGTTAGCTGTGGTTTTAAAGCCGTTCTTGTGGGAAACGGCCACAAGGCGGCAGCATTTCTACATTTCCAACTCTGGGTTTTTTGGGCAACAGAGGGTTCCTGGAAATCGTGTTTGTAAGCTGCAAATTAGAGCAGAATGTGCCACGGCAAACTCCCAAGAGCTTATGTCTCCTTACTTCTTGTTTGTTTTTTACATTTAATTTTTATTTATTATCACAGCAAATTGGATAAAAATACTGTGTTTTCTCTAGGTGTACGGAATCTGGTTCATTATATCAATGTATTGATCTATTCATCTTTGGATCCTTTCCCGTGTAGGTTATTACAGAGTGTTGAGTACACCTCTTTTAGCATTCCATAGGTATTTTGTGATTATATATTTCATATGTATTACTACATGTCTGTTAACCCCCATATCCTAATTCATACATTCCTTACACCTTTCCATTTGGTTAAACATAATTTGGTTTTCTGAATCTATGAGTGTCCTTCTCTTGGAAATTATTTCATGGGTATCAATTTTTAGGTAACACCTATAAGTGATGTAATAGGATATTTGTCTTTCGGTTTCTTTCATACTTCAGGTAGGGTGATTATCTCTAGATCTTTCTATGGTGGTGCCAACGGCATTCTTCCATGCTTTTCCATGGCTAATATTACATTGTGTACATGGACCACTTCTTCTTGGTGCATTTTTCTGTTGATGGACATTTTGGTTTCTTCCAGCTCTTGGCTATGGTACATGTTGCTGCAGTGAAGGATTGCCAGCCTGTG
>NW_020840677.1:0-2799 GCF_003676395.1 Aethalodelphis obliquidens | reverse complement strand
GCAAATCCAGTCTACAAAAACGTTCACCTCACAGCCGTCAGAATGATCACCAGCAAAAAAGTCTACAACTTATAAATGGTGAAGGGGCTTTAGAGAACTCTGTACCCTCTAGCTGCTGGTGGGATGTCACCTGGTAACAGACAGTACTGAAAACAGAATGGAGGTGTGTTTAAAGGTAAAAATTGAGCTACCATGTGATCTGGTAGGATCACTGATGGGCCTATCACCTGGGTAGACCAGAATCAAAGAGACACAGGCTGGCAATCCTGCACTGCAGCAACATGTACCATAGCCAAGACTTGGAAGAAACCAAAATGTCCATCAACAGAAAAATTCATCAAGAAGAAGTTGTTCGTGTACACAATGGAATACTAGCCATGGGAAAGCATGGAACAGTGCCATTGGCACCACCATAGAAGGATCTAGAGATAATCACCCAACTTGAAGTAAGAAAGAAACCAAAAGACAGATATCCTATGACATCAATTATAGGTGTTACCTAAAAATTGATACCCATGAAATACTTCCCAAGAGAAGGACACTCATAGATTCAGAAAACCAAATTATGTTTAACCAAATGGAAAGGTGTAAGGAAGGTATGAATTAGGATATGGGGATTAACAGACATGTACTAATACACATGAAATATATAATCACCAAATACCTACGGAATACCAAGAGAGGTCTACTCAACATTCTGTAATAACCTACACGGGAAAGGATCCAAAGATGAATGGATCGATACATACATAAAATGAACCAGATTCTGTACACCTAGAACACACACAACATTTTTATCAAATTTACTCTGATACTAAATAAAAATTAAATTTAAAAAACAAACAAGGAGTAAGGAGATACAAGCTCTTGGGGGTTTGCCCTGGCACATTCCGCCCCAATTTGCAGCCTACTAACAGGATTTCCAGGAAGCCTCTGTTGCCCAAAAACCCAGAGTTGGAAATGTAGAAATGCTGCCACCTTGTGGCCGTTTGCGGCAAGAGCGGCTTTAAACCCACTGCTAATGGTCACTTAACATTCACAGACTCAGGGCTGTAAAGGACACCTGCCCTCAAAAAATGTCCTGAGCTAGGGAATGACCAAAATTATTCAAGACATGCAAATGTTTAAAGGAGATAGTATGGAGAGATAAGTTTGCACACTCTTCTTCTAAAGAAAGGAAAATGTATAAAAGCTCAACATCAGGAATTATTAGACTCATGCAAATCTAATCTACCAAAAGGTTTCAACTCACACACGTCAACTACCATCAGCAAAACATCTACAAACAATACATGCTGAAAGGGTTTTAGAGAACTGTGTACTCTCTAGCTGCTGGTGAGATGTAAAGTGGTTACAGCCAATAATGAGAACAGAAAGGACCTCATTTAAAAGTAAAAACTGGGGCTTCCCTGGTGGTGCAGTGGTTGAGAGTCCACCTTCCGATGCAGGGGACACGGGTTCGTGCCCCAGTCCGGGAAGATCCCACATGCCGCAGAGTGGCTAGGCCCGTGAGGCATAGCCGCTGAGCATGCACGTCCGGAGCCTGTGCTCCACAACGGGAAAGGCCGCAACAGTGAGAGGCCATCGTACCACACACACCAAAAAAAGAAATGTAAAACCGAGCCACCATTCCATCCAGCAGGCCCAATGTTGGGCCTCTCACCTGAGAAGACCAGAATCGAGAAGACAGAGGCTGCAACAGCTGCACTGCAGCCGCTTTCACAATAGCCAAGATACGGAAGCAACCAAAATGTCCATCAACAGATGAATTGATAAAGAAGAAGTGGTCCATGTACACAATGGAATATTAACCTTGGAAAACAATGAAACACTGCTCTTTGAGACACCATAGATGAGCCTAGAGATCATCACAGAACGTGAGGTAAGTCGGAAAGCAAAATACATATCCTATGATATCACTTATAGGCGTTATCTGACAACTGACCCAAATGAACATATTTCCACAGAGAAAGACACTCACAGACTTAGAAAACAAATTATGCTTATCTAAAAGGAAAGGTGGAGGGAATGGATAAATTAAGACCAGGTTTACCATACGTGTACAAATGCGTATTAAATATGTATGTCAAAAAGACCGGCCATATAGAAACGGAGGTCTACGGGACACTCTTCAATAAGTTACATGGGAGGAGGATCTGCACATCTATATCTATATATCTATATCTATATATCTATATATATCTATACACATATACATATATATAAATATAATGTACAAATGAACCAGACTGTGTCACCTAGGACAAACAATATTCTAATCATTACCCTGATTTAAATAATTCAAACAACGAACAAGAAGTAACGTGACATAAACTTATGGGGTTTCTTCCTGGCACATTGCATTCTAATTTACAACCTGGTAACATGACTTCCAGAAAGGATCTGCTGCCCTAGTAACCGGATTTGGGGATGGAGAAATGCTGCAGACTTGTGGCCGTTTCCCACAACAGCAGCTTTAAAACCAGTGCTAAGGGTCACTAAATATTCACACTCATTGCAGCCCTGTAAATGACACCTACCCTCAAAAAACATCCTGGTATCGAAAATCGACCGCAAAAATCAAGACGGCAACCTTCCAAGAAGACAATTTCAAGAGGTTTATTGTACTCACATTTTTTCCTGTTTTTGTTTAACAGAATAAAAAAAAGGTGTGGAAAAAAGCTGAACATTAGGAATTATTAAAGACATGCAAATCCAAATTACAAAAACCTATCAGCTCACACCAGTCAAAATAGTCATCAGCAAAAGTTCTGCAAACAATAAATGCTGAAGGGGTTG
>NW_020840676.1:0-2803 GCF_003676395.1 Aethalodelphis obliquidens | reverse complement strand
AGAGTCTGGAAAGTTGAATCAGTTATGCTTTCACAGAACATGAGAGAAAAAGATATTAAATATTGAAGGAGAAAATAATACAAATGTAGGATAGAGAACAAGGCCAACCTAAGTTATTCCCAAAGAAGCCAGGGCAAGTGGCATAGAAGGATAATTAGAGCGGACTGAAGACAATGTTACTGAGTCAAAAAATAAGCAAACTCCCACCTCACACCCATTAGCCGCTACCGTTAAAACAAACAGAAAATAACAAGTGTTGACAAGGATGTGAAGAAACTGGAACCCTTGTGCCCTGTTGGTGAGAATGTAAAATGGCACAGCTGCTGTGGGAAACAGCATGGCGGATCTGAGAAAATTAAACATAGAAATACTATGGACCCAGCAATTCCACTTCTGGGTATGTATCTGAAAGAACTGAAAGCAGGGTCTCAAAGAGATGTTTGTACACCCATGTTCACAGCAGCATTATTCACAGAGCCAAAGGGTAGAAGCAACCCAAGCACCCATCAGCAGATGAAACGGGCCAACAAAATGTGATTACATACACGCTAAAGAATGTGATACAGCCTTAAAAAGGGAGGAATTCTACAAGACGCTACAGCACGAATGAACCTGGAAAGCAGGATACTTAGTGAAATGAGCCACTCACAGAAAGACAAACACTGTATGATTCCACCTATGTGGGGGACCTAGCGTAGCCAAATTCACAGAGACAGAAAGTAGGACGGGGGCTGCAGGGCCTTGGGGGGGAGGGAGAAATAGGTAGAAATGTTTAACGGTTACAGGTTCAGTTTTGCAAGATGAAAAAGCCTGGAAACGGATGGCGTGTTACCTAGCCGAGTTGGTTTGCCCGTCGCGCAGCAAGCCGAAACGCCGGGACGCTGAGGTGGGCAGCAAACAGCGCAGAGACAGGGAACAGACCTCAGATCCACCTCCTGGAGAGCAAGGGGCTCGAGGCATTTATGGGATGAAGTAATTAAGAAGCAGGGCGGTCTGAGCGTGGGGAGCGTGGGGAAAGGTGATTGGAAAAAGGTGGGTCATCGCCCTTCTGCGCAGTAACTAGGCTACAGGTCTATGCACGTGGGAAGATGGAAGAGCTCAGCACGACCTGAGGGTGGAGTTTTCTGCCCTCTGCCTTCAAAAGGTCACTGCCCGGACGCTTGCGCATGCCCAGTTGCAGCGTTGGGCCAGTCTTAACCAGTTCAGCTCAAACGAGACGCAGCTGACTCCAAGTTCCTGGAAAACAACTGTGGCAAACATCTCACTGTTGAGGACAATAACGGAGGGCATGTGAGTCTTGTAGATGACCCTAATGAATTAGTGGAGACCGGTGAAATGGATTTGACTAACGATTACCCATGGTTTCAAATGTATTTAACGCCACTAAACTGCACACGTGCAACGGCTCAGATGCTGAATTTTAAGTTATGTGTATTTTGCCACAGTAAAAGGTAATTTTTAAAAAACAAAACAGCAAATCCAAGAGACAGGCAGCTCAAAGGAACTTTCCTTCTTCCATAAAAATCAGTGTGGAGAGACTCAGACCCAGGCATGCACTGGAAACTGTTTTCAATTACAAGGATCCAGCAAAAAACCAATATGCTTCTAGTACATAAAATCCAGGTGATCAAGAAAGAAAGAAAAATAAAGCTAGTCTCCAACGTCTCTGTCACATTAAACTTCAAAAGACAACGATAACACATTAACTGAACTTTGAGATGAAAAGTTGGGACTTGAGCTTTAAAGGCCAGTGAGGTCCTTACTCATGAGAAAAGGGTACCGAAGGCATCCTCAGATAGGCAATGGCTTAGGACACATGCCACCCACGTGCTCTTCTAGGAAGAAAAATCTTTGAAGAGACGCTTCAGTTCACTGAAAATGAATCAGAATAAAGGACCTGCAAACTGGGAAATCATGGTCTCAAAGATACCTGCATTCATGAAACAGTGCAGCAGTGGAATCATCTAAAATCGGTAAATCCACCCATGACTCCTATTCGGCACTAGAATGCCCTCTTGGTCTGATCTATGGACGTGGGTCTGTTATTGTAGAAATTCCTGTGAACACGTGACTGGAAAGGACGTACAAGCCTGTCTGGTATCCCTACGTCCCCAGTATCCTTAACTGTCACGGACATTTCAGCCCAGAGTTTTAACCAAGGCAGCACTTCACCACCATGCTGAGTGCCAGACTGGGAAAATGGCCTCCTGGCACTGACCTTCCTGCAGGGCGAAAAGTTTCAGCTGAACTGAGTGAGCTGACAACTTTGAACATGAACTCAAGGGTATGGAAAGGTTACTCATCTCAAAAAGGCTTTAAAAGCAAGACCTGCCATGACTAATCAAGTGCTGACCACAGAAGAAATTTCAACACCAACGATAAAAATGATACTCAAACTACTGTGTAAACATTCCCTTCAGTAAGCACAAAATAAGCTTTTCAAAAATAAACTTTTCCAAAAAGTATCCCACAGGGCTCCCCTGGTGGCGCAGTGGTTGACAGTCCACCTGCCGATGCAGGGGACGCAGGTTCGTGCCCCGGTCCGGGAAGATCCCACATGCCGTGGAGTGGCTGGGCCCGTGAGCCATGGCCGCTGAGCCTGCGCTCCGCAACGGGAGAGGCCACAACAGTGAGAGGCCCACGTAACACACACACACACAAATCCGCCTCCATGAAAAGGAAAGAAAGACATAAGGAAAAGACAGGCTGAAGTGAAGAGACAATAGACTAGAATAAAGGAAGATTTACAAAACAAACAATGCAAACGCAGAACAAGCTGTTTTACCAACAGGAAAGAGCAGAA
>NW_020840675.1:0-2806 GCF_003676395.1 Aethalodelphis obliquidens | reverse complement strand
TGTCTCCACCACTGAAGCGGCCCCGATAACCTGGGGGGCAATTAAAAAGCTTTGCCTGAATGCTGAAAATGCTGTAAATGCTCAAGGATTGCCTTTGACGACTGCTAATTTTTTTGTGGCTATGCTTAGTTTGCTTTCGGTTCAGGTAAGTGCCAATGGTACGTATTGGGCTTACTTTCCAGATCCTCCTATCTTACATACATGTACTTGGAGAGATTCTATTATTCCAGTAACTTCCTCACTTCCTGAATTGACCGATGGCATTCGAGGAATACAGGGCTATAAACAATTTGTAATCAATTTTAATTACTCATTTACAGGTCAGATTGATTTTCCTCCAATATGCTTTTTTCTTGGCTCAGGGTTAATGGAGAATAGCCAAGCTAAGAATGGGTGTTTGTCAGTAGTTGATATGGGTTTTTTAACAGATTCCCCTAAAAGGTCAAAAGGAGGAGATAAAACTATGAGATACTTATGGTCATTGCTAGGAAAAGTTGTAGGACAAAATCAAGTTTATGTTAATAAATATCCAGCTAAAGATGTTCATCCTCCTAGATGTGATGATTGTGATGAGGCTGCAGGGAAAGCTACAGATGAATGGATTTGGAAAGATATTAAAACTGGATATCCTTCATAGATATATTATATGTATAATAAAGAGAATAAAATATTCATTCCTGGAACTAAATATTATATTTCCGATTGGAGTATTAAAAATCCTGATGATGATTTTAATGGAAATCATAGAGCATATTTAAAAAATGCCTTGAGATATCCATGGAATGATTCTTATATTCCCCAGCCATTGAAGGTAAATAGATGGAATAGTCATGGATGGGTGGCTCCTATTTATACTTTTGTTTATAAAAATAAAACCTATTATCAATCTCAGTTATGGAGATTGCCCTTAACCACTCATAAAATAACACTAGTTAGAGCTACTACCCATGTGGAAGAGTATTATATTCAAACCTGTGTGTCATCTCCGTATTCCTTATTGCTTTCTAATGATAGTGAAAAGTTACAGATTAAGCAGTATAATATGAGGTTTTATATTACCTGTCAGCAATGCATATTAACCACTTGCATTGTTCCTGAAATGAATGTATTAACCATAATGGTGTTAAAAAGACCAGCTTATATAATGCTGCCAGTAGCGCTTAATGAATCTTGGTATACAGATATAGGGGCAGAAATTGTAAGACAGGTTGGAGAGCTTATACGGCCAAAAAGATTTGTGGCTACTTTGGTTTTGGGAATTTCCGCCTTGATAGAAATATTAAGTTCTTTTACTGTTGCAACATATGCTTTAGTGAAAGAAGTACAAACAGCACAATATGCTAATGATTTATCAAAAAATATATCCTTGGCTTTAGCAACTCAGGAAGCAATAGATAGAAAGTTAGAAGCTAAAGTTGATGCCCTTGAAGAAGCAGTTTTACATATTGGTCAAGAACTTACTGCTTTAAAAATTCGCCTATCTTTAACATGCCATAAAAAATATTCTTGGATATGTGTTACTCCCTTAAAAGTAAATCATTCTGAATACTCATGGGAAAAAATTCAGATGCATATTTTAAATGTATGGAATTCTAGTGATTTAGGAATTGATTTGGAACATTTACATAAACAAATTCATGATATTGCAGCCTCTCAATATGATATGAATCCCTCTAAGGCTGCTGCAGAATTTTTACAAAATTTACAAAGTTATTTTAAGGGTAATTCCTTTATACATATTTTAATAAATTATGGGGCTGCCGGAGTAGTTATAATTTTGCTTCTTATTTCTTTTCCAGTCATTATTCGATTAATTCAAGCTGCCCTCCAGAGTGTATATAAAACCAAAATGGATCTACATATTGCCATGTTAAAAAATAAAAAAGGGGGAGATGCCGGGAGCCGTATAGGAAGTACTTTTGAGTCTCAGCACGGTCGAGGCCCATAGTGCCAAGCAAAGCTGGCACTGTTAGGTACAAAGGTGGAGAAGCAAAGCTCTCCTCTGTGCGGTTCCCCTAGTTTTCCCCTGCTTTTGCTTGAAGTGATTTTTTAATGTAAAGTAAACCAAAAAGGATTGTGATTACTCCGGCTCCCCTAATGATTATATTTAAAAATAGGTTTAAGAAAAATAATAGAGATATTTATATGATTAAAGTTTAAGAAATGCTTGGGTAGTATGGCGGGGAGGTTTTATGCTATAGTAGGCACATAACAAATTAGATAGAGTAGGTTGCCTAGCAGGTGATTATAAGTTGAATTGTTTTAGTTTAAAAATAAGTGTAAGGAATGAATCATGTTTTGTAAAATGGCTTATTGAAAGAATTTTTTAGGAAAATAGATTATAGTAAGCATTGTTTGCAGGGGCTTTGGGTGAAATGTTATGTTATTGTTTTTAAGTATTAAAAGTAATGTTGCTAAGTTTTGTTTTGATTAATGAGCTGTTCAGGCACAAAGAATAGGAACAAGAACATTTAAACCCTGGGAGAGGAACAAAGAACAAGGTGGCCGCAGACAAGTTCCTGACCAAGACGCGACCAAGGGACCGAGACGAACTTAAGCCACAAGACAAGGAGAGACGAGGAAAGGAGAAGATTGCCTAAACCAGCTAACGTAGTTTATTTAATCTGCTGATGTTAATCATTGCCTGTGGCTTTTGTGGAGAATTTTTTTGGATATGGGAATGGGGTTATTAAGATTGAAACTGAGATAATAGCTGTGGCTTTATGGTATAAAAGTTTTCAAGTTATGTTAATAAAGCTGACAGATCCTTGCATCCTCTGAGGTGTCTTGTGCTCTGTCCACGCCG
>NW_020840674.1:0-2808 GCF_003676395.1 Aethalodelphis obliquidens | reverse complement strand
CGTAGACTTGCAAGCAAACTGATTGTCCTGGGAAAGAGGAATGGATAAAGAAGTTGCGCTACATGTGAACAACGGAATATTACTCAGCCAGGGAATGAGAAAGTGAGCCCATTTGTAGCACTTGGATGGACCTAGGTAGAGTCATAGTGGGCGACAAACATCAAAGAAACGGAAATATCATATGCTTTCCCTTATAGGCACAATCTAAGAATTGATACAAATGAACCATCTTCCATAACAGATACACAGTCACAGATTTAGAAAGCAAGCTTATGGCTACCAGAGTGGAAAGGTGGAGGGAGAGGCATTAACAAGGAGGTTTAAATTAGCAATATACCCTTACATACAGAAACAGGCAATCAATAACGACCTAGTTTATGGCATATAGAAGTTGACTCAACACAGTGTCATAGCCCCCAAAGAATATATAAGACTGGTGAGAATCCGAAGAAGAATATATAAATATCTCTGCGTAAGGGAATCAGGTAGCTGTTGATGAGGAATGAATATGACATTGTAAATCGGCTATCCTCCATTATATAAATAATGTTAAATTACAATTACAGCAACAACAACCAACAAGACAGAAATTGTTACTAATTTCTTTAAGGGAGAGTGACCTACCTGGTGTGCCATCGTCTTAAGGCATAGGTGGCTTGGGTCCCATGGATGGACTCTCTTGGGGCTGAGGGACCTGGTGAGGACGTGCCAGCTAATGCACCCCTTTGGAGATGTGCTGCCTGATCCCCACTCCATGGGTCTTAAATCTCCAGGTTCAGAAGAGCCAATCCCCAGCTAAACATGCTATGGGACACCCATAGCATGGTGGACCCTCGGGGCTGGAAGAGATGTAAAAAGTCACCAGGTCTCCATATCTCCCGGGGTTGGGGGTCTCCCATCTCGCCTTTTTTTCTTTGAGTCTCCCCACCTGTGGAAGTCACCACCCTCCACAGGCGGTTTGGCAGTGCTTAGAATTAGTCCGGGGCATGATGGGTACTGGGGGAGAAGGTATGAGACACAATATTTGGTGTTTGGACTGGCACATTGCCCTTCAATTTGCAATCAGGAACAGCATTCTCCCTAAGGCTCAGGTTTCCCGATTTAGCCCGGGGTTCATGTAGAAATCCTGCCACCTTGCGGCCGTTTCCGAAACAACAATTTCAAAACTGGTGCTTAAGGGCACTGCATAGTCCAAGGCCCTGGACTATGTAAATGATACCTTTGTCTTGAGGCTAGTCATATAAAACGACTTCTAAACAAGGCACAATTTCAGCAACTGGATTTCAAGTGGTAAATTTTACTCCCACTGTTTGGAAAAACATAAAGCACATGAAAACCTGCTTATTAGTGGAGAGTAGGAGGTAAGTGCAAATCAACACTACAAGGAGGCATCACTTTTCACGAGTCAGAATGGCTGTCATCAGAAAGTTTAAAAGGAAGAAATGCTGGAGAGGGAGTGGAAAAAGGGGAACCCTGCTACGCTGCTGCTTGGAATGTAAATTGCTAATAGCCTCTCTGGAGAACAGTAATGTGGTTCCTTGAAAATCTAAAATTAGAGCTACCAGAGGATGCGGCAGTTCCACTCCTGGGTGTCAATCCGGGAAAAACGTTGCATCGACAGGACACATGCACCCCAACTTTCACTGTAGCACTCTTTACAAGTACCTCGACTTGGAAGCAACGAAAGTGTCCATTGAAGGGTGAGTGGATAAAGATGTGGTATATATAAAGAATGGAATGTTATTCAACCATGAAATGAATGAAATAAGGCCATTTGCAGCAACACAAATGGACCTAGATATGATCATACTAAGTGACATAAGTCAGAAAAAGAGAAATATGTGCTATCACTTATAGATGGAATCTAAAAATTTTTACAAATGAACAAACTTCCATAAAAGACACAGAGTCACAGACTTAGAAAACAAATTTATGGTTACCAACAGGAAAGGTGGGAGAGGGGGGAGGCATAACTTAGTAGGTTTAATTGGCATACATATCCTTATATAGAGAAAATGGATAATCAATAAGGAATTACTGTGTAGGAGACGGAACTCGACTCAACGCACTGTAATGACCTCAGAGGAAAAAGAATCTGAAAAAGAATAGAGGTCTCTGTGTAAGTGATTCAAGTTGCTGTTCCCTGCCCAAAAGAAACAACATTGTAAATCAGTTATAGTCTTCTATACAAATAAAATTAAACTCCAAAAAGAGAAAAGGTTACTAAATCTCTTGAGGCACAGTGACCAACCTGGCCTCACAACCCAGGAGCCAGAGCTAGCTTGGGTCCCCAGGCGGCACTGTCATGGGGCTCAGCGAGCTGGAGATGCAGAGGTGGCCCCCTTGATCTTTAACTGCCTGGTCCGCACTACATGGATCCCAAATCTCCAGGTCCAGGCGAGCCCCCCTACAACTAAATCATGCCTAGGACACCCAAAGGCAGGTGGACCCTCTGGGCTGGAAGAGACTTGAAAAGTTCCCTGGTCTCCACATCTCCCGGTGTTGGCATTCCCACATCTATAGCCTTTTTATTTTTTTTCTTCTTCTTTTTTTTTTTTTTTTTTTTAAGAGTCGCGCCACCTGCGGGAAACAGCAACCTCAACAGCCGGTTTGCACGGCTGGGAATTAGTCCGGGGCATGATGAAGGTTAAGGGGGGGAGGACTGAGACACAAGCCCTAGGGTGTTTGCACAGGCACAGGCCATCTAATTTCCAAGCAGGGACAGGACTTTCCGAAAGGCTCAGGTTGCCGCAGGGCCCTAAGTGGGGCTTAAAGAAATCCTGCCGCCTTGTGGCCGCTTCCCGTAAC